>NC_048597.1:107852798-108117798 GCF_003668045.3 Cricetulus griseus | reverse complement strand
CCCCCCGACAGAGACACGGAGACACCCAGAGACACCCGCCGACAGAGAGCCACCCCCCGACAGAGACACGGAGACACCCAGAGACACCCGCCGACAGAGAGCCACCCCCCGACAGAGACACGGAGACACCCAGAGACACCCGCCGACAGAGAGCCACCCCCCGACAGAGACACGGAGACACCCAGAGACACCCAGAGACACCCGCCGACAGAGAGCCACCCCCCGACAGAGACACGGAGACACCCAGAGACACCCGCCGACAGAGAGCCACCCCCCGACAGAGACACGGAGACACCCAGAGACACCCGCCGACAGAGAGCCACCCCCCGACAGAGACACGGAGACACCCAGAGACACCCGCCGACAGAGAGCCACCCCCCGACAGAGACACGGAGACACCCAGAGACACCCGCCGACAGAGAGCCACCCCCCGACAGAGACACGGAGACACCCAGAGACACCCGCCGACAGAGAGCCACCCCCCGACAGAGACACGGAGACACCCAGAGACACCCGCCGACAGAGAGCCACCCCCCGACAGAGACACGGAGACACCCAGAGACACCCGCCGACAGAGAGCCACCCCCCGACAGAGACACGGAGACACCCAGAGACACCCGCCGACAGAGAGCCACCCCCCGACAGAGACACGGAGACACCCAGAGACACCCGCCGACAGAGAGCCACCCCCCGACAGAGACACGGAGACACCCAGAGACACCCGCCGACAGAGAGCCACCCCCCGACAGAGACACGGAGACACCCAGAGACACCCGCCGACAGAGAGCCACCCCCCGACAGAGACACGGAGACACCCAGAGACACCCGCCGACAGAGAGCCACCCCCCGACAGAGACACGGAGACACCCAGAGACACCCGCCGACAGAGAGCCACCCCCCGACAGAGACACGGAGACACCCAGAGACACCCGCCGACAGAGAGCCACCCCCCGACAGAGACACGGAGACACCCAGAGACACCCGCCGACAGAGAGCCACCCCCCGACAGAGACACGGAGACACCCAGAGACACCCGCCGACAGAGAGCCACCCCCCGACAGAGACACGGAGACACCCAGAGACACCCGCCGACAGAGAGCCACCCCCCGACAGAGACACGGAGACACCCAGAGACACCCGCCGACAGAGAGCCACCCCCCGACAGAGACACGGAGACACCCAGAGACACCCGCCGACAGAGAGCCACCCCCCGACAGAGACACGGAGACACCCAGAGACACCCGCCGACAGAGAGCCACCCCCCGACAGAGACACGGAGACACCCAGAGACACCCGCCGACAGAGAGCCACCCACCCGGAGACAGAGACACCCGCCCACCCCCCGACCGACACCCAGAGACAGAGAGACACCCGCCCACCCCCCGACCGACACCCAGAGACAGAGAGACACCCGCCCACACCCCGACCGACACCCAGAGACAGAGTAGACACCCGCCCACGCCCCCGGACGCGACACCCAGAGACAGAGAGACACACCGCCCACCACACCCCAGAGACAGAACCACCCAGAGACAGAGAGACCACCCGCCCACCCCCCGACAGGACACCCAGAGACAGAGAGACACCCCGCCACCCCGCCGACAGACACCCAGAGACAGAGAGACACCCGCCCAACCCCCGACAGACACCCAGAGACAGAGAAGACACCCGCCCCACCCCATCCCAGAGACACCACCCACGACAGACAGAGAGACACCCGCCCACCCCCGACAGACACCCAGAGACAGAAGCAGGACACAGAGAGACCACCGCCCACCCCCCCGACAGACACCAGAGACAGAGAGACACCCGCCCACCCCCGCCGACAGACACCCGAGAGACAGAGAGACACCCGCCCCACCCCCCGACAGACACCCAGAGACAGAGAGACACCCGCCCACCCCCCGACAGACCCAGAGACAGAGAGACACCCGCCCACACCCCCGACAGACACCCAGAACAGAGAGACACCCGCCCACCCTGACAGACACCAGAAGACAGAGAGACACCCGCCCACCCCCCCGACAGACACCCAGAGACAGATCAGAGAGACACCGCGCCACCCCCCGACAGACACCCAGAGACAGAAGAGACACCCGCCACCCCCCGACAGACACCCAGAGACAGAAGACACCGCCCACCCCCCGACAGAACCAGAGACAGAGAGACACCCGCCCACCCCCCCCGACAGAACACCCAAGGACAGAGAGACACCCGCCCACCCCCCCCTGACAGACACCCAGAGACAGAGAGACACCCGCCACCCCCCCCGACAGACACCCCAGAGACAGAGAGACACCCGCCCACCCCCCCCGACAGACACCCAGAGACAGAGAGACACCCGCCCACCCCCCCCGACAGACCCAGAGACAGAGGACACCCGCCCACCCCCCCCCCAGACACCCAGACAGACCCAGAGACAGAGAGACACCCGACACCCGACAGACACCCAGAGAGACACCCACCCCCCAGACAGACACCCAGAGACAGAGAGACCCGACAGAGAGAGACACACCCAGACAGACAGAGACGGACACACCCACCCCCCGACAGACAGACAGACAGAGAGAGACACACCCACCCACACAGACAGACAGACAGACAGACAGAGAGAGACACACCCACCCACACAGACAGACAGACAGACAGACAGAGAGAGACACACCCACCCACACAGACAGACAGACAGACAGACAGAGAGACACACCCACCCACACAGACAGACAGACAGACAGACAGAGAGACACACCCACCCACACAGACAGACAGAGAGACACACCCACCCACACAGACAGACAGAGAGACACACCCACCCACACAGACAGACAGAGAGACACACCCACCCACAGACAGACAGAGAGAGACACCCACCCACAGACAGACAGAGAGAGACACCCACAGAGAGAGACACCCACAGAGAGAGACACCCACAGAGAGAGACACCCACAGAGAGAGACACACACAGAGAGAGACACACACAGAGAGAGACACACACAGAGAGAGACACACACAGAGAGAGACACACACAGAGAGAGACACACACAGAGAGAGACACACACAGAGAGAGACACACACAGAGAGACACAGAGAGAGAGACACACACAGAGAGACACAGAGAGAGAGACACACACAGAGAGACACAGAGAGAGAGACACACACAGAGAGAGAATGACACACAGAGAGAGACACACACAGAGAGAGAGAGTGACACACAGAGAGAGACACACACACAGAGAGAGAGAGACACACAGAGAGACAGAGATCGAGAGCATCTATATAAAAAAATAAAATAAGAATTTAAAAAGATTTGACTTCAGAAGTTCTATAGAAAAGGATTACTCATCTCCACAGGACAGTACTTATTAGGGGGCTGGAGAGATGGCTCAGTGTTTAAGAGTGCCAGCTGTTCTTCCAGAGGGCCTGGGTTCAATTCCCAGCAACCACATGATAACTCACAACTGTCTAGAACTCCTGCTCCAGGGGTTCTAATACTCTCACACAGACATACATGCAGGCAAAACATCAGTGTACATGAAAATACAGATACATAAAGTATTAAAACAAAACAAAATAGCTAAATGCCTCATAAGGACACACCCCATTTTTGAACAGAGAGTAGTCAACATGAGATTTTTTTCTTCTTCTTCCAACCTAAGACACTTGTTTAGTTCATCATGGTAATCATGGGTGGTTTTTGGCTAAGAATATGTCACCTCTCTGCAAGCCTTAATCAGCAGTTGTATTTGTTGATTTTGGGGTCCGACTTAGACACTTAGAAGTCCCAGGAGCAGTTAGCAAGTGCCCACCTGAGGTTCCATCAGCCAGTCACTTTGTAGAGGACTATGGCCTCAGTGAGAAGGGGCATGGTCTATCTGGAGTGGGCGTGGCCTCAGTGGAAACAGACAGTCTTTCTAAGCTCTGAGCTGGTGCTGCCTGCCTCCTGGCCACTGTGGAATAGCTCATTGGCTCATAGGCCTCATGAGGGTCCTTTGTGGACTAGAGCTGCTGTGCAAACTTCTGAGCCCAGCCAGTGACTTAGGACAATAGCAAAAGCAAGAAGGAAAAAAGTGGTAAGGAGGGGACCAAGGACAGGAATGCTTTGAGTTTAGAAGTGTGGTCAGAGGATTTAAGTGTTCCTACTGAGAAGGTGATGTCTGAGGGAAGCATAATGGGATCCAGGCAACTCTGTGGCTGTGAGATGGATGAGCCAGTGACACAGGAAGGGAAAACAGCAACCACCAAGACAGTGGAGGTCACAGTGTTCAATATAGTCAGGAGAGGGGGATGCACTGGAGCTGCGCTATGAGGGTCAAGGACCACTGTGTTGGTTTCAGGAGAGGGAGGTTGAGGATGCTGAGGACTTGAGTGGTAGGGCTGTTGGAAAAAGAACCAGGAAGGTGATGTGTGTGGAGATGTGTTCCAAAGGGGACTAGCAGCCTGTTCCCCTCTCGGACCTCTCGGTATACTCCGCAGGTGGTTTCCAGACCCTGAAGTCCTGCACCACTTCCTGCTTGCTAGTCCCTGACTCTGGTGAGGTTCCCAACACCATGTCACATCTGCCCATAGTGACTATGACATGACAGCATCTCTAGTGTGGTTCTGCTATCTGATTCTGCTGCCACAAGTTTCCCCACTGCTTCTCTGTAGTAATGGCCTGGAAACGATACGCTTGACTGATCCTTCCAGGACCAGAACACCCATGAAGGAGTGGTGTTCTCCAATAGCAGAGTGAGTCTGAGGATGGAGCCAGGTGGACTAGGTGTGCAAGGCTGAGGCTGTCACATGTCACATAGCAGCATCAAGGGAGACACAGCCTCTGGTCCATGGAGCCATGGGGATCTCCATGGCGACCTGCAGCAGCATAGGAGGTAGAGGGTGTGTGTGTGTGTGTGTGTGTGTGTGTGTGTGTGTGTGTGTGTGTGTGTGTGTGTTTTGAGGACCTGCAGAGAAAGTCACAGGCTGTCTCCTATACAGCAAGTCACCTGCTGGGTGAAGACGTGTGTGAGAAGAGTCACTGGCAGTCAGAAAAGTCACAAAGCAGCAAAGAGGAATCCTAGGAAGGGGACTGTCCCCACAGATGACTGGACCCAATATGGAGAGAGGCTATGGTCATCTTAGAGAGTGAGTGGGTGGGCTCTGGTGATCTCAGTGGCCCCACCTAACTCACACGGAGCCAGGAAGTTAATTTATTGAATGACAACTGGCAGTTTCACCAAACCTGAAGCAGATGGAACAGCAAATAGCACAGTGTGCACGGAAGCTACATACACAACCATCAAATGAGCACTTTCCTGGCCATGCACAATGGTCATAGGTTTGGAAAGGGGCGAGTTGACTGATGATGGATGAGGAAAGCAAGGGCAGGGACTGGATGTGAAAGAAGGCCCCTCTGTGCAGAGTGGGTTGCCACCGTGCTGCGCTACAGAAGGCCAGCATGGACAGAGCCCACAGGACAAGGAAGTGTCTGGAGAATTCCATCCCCGGGGAGACATATATAATGTCACTTCCTTCCCCCATAAAGTCCTCCCAATAAACCTATATACCATCCCACCAAAGTTCCCCCTGGGGAACCAAGGAGTTTATTTGGCTTACTCACAGAGGTTGGGTGAAGACTTACTGATAGGGATGTGGGGGGCTCTAAAACAATCAGGGTATGTTTGCACCCAGTGTGGATCATGACTTCCCCATAACCGCATAGATGGAGCAGACACAGGCCCCTCAGTTAACCTTTCCTAGCCTGTATATTCTAACACCCCCAAGACCTGGAACAGTTAAGGCAGAATCACACACGAATGGCTGAGAGGGACAGGAGAGCAGCTGGAATCTTAAGTGAGGGTCCAGTGACCTTCTCTGAGGGCATATCAATTCTCCACAAGTCCACTCAGGGTACTGCTGATTTGATAAAGATGGAGGCTGTTTTGCTTTGAGGGCCTGGAGGTATCTTCCTATGGCAAGAAGATCCAGGTTTGAATGTCATAATATTGTTCCAGATGAGTCTGTGTGGGCACAGTGGGATCAGAGAGACTGGAGTGTCACACCACTGTCCCAGATGAGCCTGAGCTTGGCACAGCAGGGCGTTAATGGAAGGTGGGTACAGTAACAGAAACTGTGCACATATGCAAGGGAACACACTGCAGATCTTGGTGGCAAGAGTGGATCTGGAGCCAGCAGCCCCAGCTTCTAGAAGGCAAGGAACAAGAAAGAGCAAGCAGCTAAAGAATGAAGATGGCCAGGCTGAAACACAAACAAGCCTTTCTGTTTACCTCAGTAAACTTGCTTCCTAGAACTGGGAGATGGCTCCTTTGGTACAGTGCTTGCCACTTGGACATAAGAACCTGAGTTTGAGCCCCCAGAACCAGTATAAAGAGCCGGGCATGGTGGTGTACACTTGCAATCCCAGCACAGGGCAGGCAGAGAATGTGAGCACTCCCATGAAATTTAACTTATCTGTTGAACCCTGGGCCAGTGAGATGTTGTCTTGAAAAGCAAGACGAATGTCTCCTGAGGATACCCACTATCATCAGGCCTCTAAACACACGTGATGGTCTTGTCTACATGGAATGTGCACACGCTTCATCTTTGGTGTCATCTTCTATGTAGCACAGCACAAGGGTCTATGGGGTGCCTACCTTTGAGTTGGTGTTAGATGTCATCCAGAGACAGGAACACCAGCTGTAGTAGTAGAGTCTAGAGTCAGGGCTCTACCCCTGCTCTGTGCAGCTTGTGATAGCCAGAGGAGTTCTCTCAATAGACCTCTACTCAGGTGGAGACTTCACTGAGGAGAAGGCTTTCACCACTGGCCAGCATGAAACAGAGCTGAAATTTAAGAAAAAAAATCTTTTAACATAGGCTTTTTAAAGCATGGCAGTTTATAAGGGGGGGGGTGCATTGAGGGGAAGGATAAAATGTAGAGTAACAGGCGAGAAGAAAATCACCCTGCCCCTGGCCTGTCCCTGAACCTAGGACTTGGAAATTCACAGCCCAGTGACTAGGGTTAACAGCTAAACAATACATCTGGGCATACTGTACTTTTCCACTAGCTCACTGCACATGCTCCAAAACCCCTATAAAGCTCACCCTTTTCCCCAGTCTGCTGCTGTCTCTGTTCCCACTCAGAGGCAGTCACCATTCCACGTTTCTCTTGTGTGAGGTTTGTCGCACAGAGTGACCTTTCGGTATTCCTTGGCTCCAGATTGCCAAGATACCCTTGGGCTGGAAAACCCTTTCATAAGATGCATCCAAGCATGGGTGTGAGCTCATCAAGCTCCCCTATGTGTAGCTGCAAAGAGGGTTCTAGAAGCTTTGGGAATTAGACTGCAAAGAGTTTCTAAACCCCTCCCCTTTATCCCCCTTTCTAGGGGGACTCTTGAGACATGTCAGATAGGTAGGATTCCAATCTGATAAGGTAAAGCCTTGGGACTCAAGGGTCACATGATGAGGTGATGTTATCTTTCATGGGGCTGGAAAAATGGCTCAGTGATTCAGAGCACTGACTGCTTTTGCTGAAGATCTGAATTCCGGTCCCAGCACCCACATGCTGGCTCACAGACATTGTATCTCCAGTTCCAGGGTATCTGATGCCCTCTTCTGGCCTAATGCGTCTGCATACACATGGTACACCTGCATACAAAACACCTATATACTTAAAGGAAAATGAAACCTTAAAGATATTATCTTCCTTTGTAAATGTGGGTTCCTGTGAGATTCCTGGGGAAGTCCTAGCTTTGTATCTGAGAAAAAAAGAGTACTTTGTCATGTACACTGAGGTGTTACTGAGCATCTATTGCTATTTTAATATTTTTTAAAATTATTTTTATGTGTATGCACGTGTGTTTGTGAGTGGATGCCCTGTGTATGTATAGTACCCTCAGAGGCCAGAATAGGGTATTGGATCCCCTGGAGCTGGGGTTAGGGTGGTTGGGAGCTGCCCAATATGGGTGCTAGGAACCAAACCTAGGTCCTCGAGAAGAGTAGTAGTGCTCTTAACCACTGAGCCATCTCCAGCCCCTTGTTTGTATTTAATTTTTCAAACTTATGTATGTCTGTTTTGCCTGAATGCATGCCTGTTTATGCACCATCTGTATGCAGTGTCTATGGGGGCCAGAAGAGAGCATTAGATCACCCCTGGAAATGGAGTTACAGATGATCGTGAGCCATTGTGTGGGTGCTGGAGATCAAACAAGTCTTCTGGAAGAGCAGCTAGTGCTCTTAACCACTGAACCACCCCTCCAGCCCCTCCAGCCCCTCCAGCCCCTCCAGCCCCTCCAGCCCCTCCAGCCCCTCCAGCCCCTCCAGCCCCTCCAGCCCCTCCAGCCCCTCCAGCCCCTCCAGCCCCTCCAGCCCCTCCAGCCCCTCCAGCCCTCCAGCCCCTCCAGCCCCTCCAGCCCCTCCAGCCCCTCCAGCCCCTCCAGCCCCCTCCAGCCTCCAGCCCTCCAGCCCCTCCAGCCCCTCCAGCCCCTCCAGCCCCTCCAGCCCCTCCAGCCCCTCCAGCCCCTCCAGCCCCTCCAGCCCCTCCAGCCCCTTGCTTTAAAGTTCTTATTTGAGTATCACGGTATGAAAGGAACTTGTCTCTATGTTGGCAAACTTCAGCAATTTTTGTCAACTGTGTTGGACTCTCGATCCTCCAGTGGCTTCAACCAGACTCCAGGCTCCTTTTCTTTCCTGCATCCACTTAGTTTTCCATTCTTTCCACCCTGTTTCAAGATGTGACTCAGAAAGGCTGAAGACTGTTCATGTACGACATTATTCTACATGAGGTGGGAGGCAGAGCATCAGAACTTCTGTAGACACATCTGAGGAACTGTGGGATGTACCATGTGCAATGATGATGAATAATGTTTGCCCAAGTGGCTAGTGGAAAAACACAGGAGGACTCACACTGAAGCGGCCTGACTCTTTGTGAAGTCTGTATGCATGAAAAGTTTCTCTGTCCCATTCAACAGGCCTGAGAATCCAAAATCATATTTTCCCTTCTAGATGGCAAAAATGATTGACAAGGCCTTTGTCATTTGGGTGTATGAGAACATTTGAGGGTTTTGACTTTTAAAAAATATTTTATGTATGTGAGCATTTTGCCTGGATGTATGTATGTTTGCCATATGTATGCCTGGTGCCTAAAGAGATGGTGGTGGGGAGGGAGAGAGCAGAAAAGCAGGACACACACACACGGAGCTAGGGAAATGAGGGAGGAAGGGGGACAGGACACTGGACAGGACAGAGACAGACATGGGGTGTGGTAGACATCATGACACTGTAGAGAATGTTCCTGTCTTCATTCCCGGAGTGGGATGGTTGGGGCCTGGAATGTGTCTCTTACTATCAGGAGGTGAGTTAGCCAGAACATTCACCTACTTGAGTCTTCCAAAACTCCAGCTTCCCTTCCATCCCTGACAAACATTTCTAGACACCTTCCCAGGGTGTTCCCTTCTCCTATACCCATCTCTCTTTGGGGTGACAGAGGGGAGCAGCATCTCACTCTATAGCCCAAGCTGGCCTAGGTCTCTTGGCTTTTCTCATGCCTTGGCCTCCAAGTTCTGGAACTACAGCTGTGCAACACCACAGGTTAAACATCTCCCTGTTCTGTGCTATTTGGAACTAACAAATTAGAGCAAGAAGTCAGGAGGAATTTAGAGCAAGAAGTCAGGAGGATAAATTCAACCTGACAACCACCTGGGCTTTTAAAGGCTGGCACATGGCTTTTCAGGCACGGGTTATACACACCTGAGGACCCGAGTTTGATTCCAGGAACAACCGTAAAGGAGGAAGGAGAGAACAAACGCCACAAAGTTGTCCTCTGATGTCCACACCGTGGCATGCACAATCAACCACCACCACCCCACCCCACCCCACACACAAGTTTCTCAAAACACACACTTTAAAAGCAGAAAAGACATGGAACCGGAGAGATGACTCAGTGGCTAAGAGCACTGGCTGCTCCTGCAGAGGACCTGGGTGTCATTCCCAGAACCCACACGGAGACTCACGATCAGCTGTAACCCTAGTCTCAGGGGAATCTGACACCCCCTTCCAGATTCTGTGGGCACTGCATGCATGTGTTGTCCTTTCAGACATGCAGGCAAAGCCCAACCCCCATTAAATGAAATCAAGATTGTTAAAAAAAAATCATTGTTAAAAAATCAAAGAACAATTTGCAAACAAACTCTACCTTGAATTACTCAAAACAAAGATGCCAGATGGGTGGGAGCTTGGGGTGTCAAGCTATGACCTGGGTGTGGGGTGGAGTGTGTGCAGGCCTGTATGTGTGCGGTACACAGCATTGTTGTAGCTGTCATCCCTCCAGTGAGACTCCTGGGAAGGGCTGGGGGTGGGGCAGAGTCTGAAAAAGGAAGCTGAGCTGCTCTGATGAGCTGAGGAGGAGAGGAAGGCTCCCCCCTGCCGGGGGTGTGATGAATAGTCCCAAGTCTCAAGCTGGGCCTGTCTGCAGCGGCCTGGAGGCTGGCAGCATAATCCAGGGGGCTTCTCCATTCTAAACGCAAATGAAGAGGCCCTGAGCCCAAAGGGGGGGAGGATCGGAACCTGGAGTTCAAAGCTCAAAAAATGACACATTGCTTCTTTCTTTTTTCCCTCCCACCCCCCCCTTTATTTTTTAAAGGGGCCAGAAATATGGTTGGTTATTATCTTGAGTTATTGCTACAAAGAATTTCAAAATTAAAAGATAAGCATGCAGAGGAAGCACAGTAATTTTCATAAAAGGGGGACTTAAAACAGATGTGCTCTCTTTAATCGAAGCGTGCTTGGGAAAATAGGCGCACATTTTTAACATAGCAGGGGAATGGCGCAGGGCTTCCTGAGTTTGTCTCCGGGGCTTTCCAGGGTGCGATGGGTCTTTGGGCAGGGACAGGCAGGACAAATGTGTCACCACCACCACCACATATGGCCAGCCAAGTAGCTTTATCTCCTTGTGCCAGGGCACAAAATCACTCTGGGCATTGGTCAGATCTTTTCCTAACTACTTGATTTAATTTCTTTTTTAATCTGTCAAACAATTTGCCTTTTGGAATGTGCCACTGTTGGGCAAACCTCTGACATTTGTCCATAAAGGAAGCCAAGACTGTATTTATCCTCACTTTAACCCCTTCTTTGCACAAGATTTGGGTGGCTATATTGTCTTTTTTTTTTTTTTTGACACAAGATAATTCATTCTTAAGTGATGCATGCCCTTTCTACTCCAAGAGTTAGTCTGTTGTTCACTAAGCTTTTCGGTCTTAAGTCCTGTTCTTCCAAGCACAAGCTCAGGGCTTCATTTTCTGCAAGGAATGAGGACCAGAGAGGTCTATCAGAGGAACGGAATGGCCCATTTCAGGTATAGGGGAAAGAAGAAGTCCATCAGGTCTGTTTCTGAGCCTTTGACTAGTCTAAGAAGCAAATATTGGGATTCTCTTAGAAATGGCAAGGTCATCCAGGGATAGCCATTCAACATAAAGTCTTTAGGGGATTGTAAATAAATTTTTTTATTATCAAATGTTATATACATGTACGCACATGTATATACATGTATATGCATGTCTGTATGTATGCACATATATGTACAGGTGCCTGGGAAGGCTGAAGGAGGACAACAGCTCTCCCGGAGCTGGAGTTACAAGATTTGTGAGCTACACCAGGGAATTAGGACTTGAATTCTGGTCCTCCATAAGAGCAGCATACACTTTTAGTCATCTCTCAGCCCTGGGAATAGCAAATTAAAACAGTGAAACATACTGTGCAACTATTAAAATTCCCCAGGTGCAGAACACCAACCACAGAAGATTGCTGAGGAGGGCAGAGAAACAAGGAACTCACCCACTGTGGTAAGGGTGTTAAGTACTACAGCCGCTTCAAAGACTCTTTTGCAAAACTCAACATATACTCGCTGCAAGCTTAAATAATTGCGATGTTCTAGGTGGCTTTCTATTGCCCTGAAAAACTAAGACCAAAAGCAAGGGAGGCAAGGATTTCATTGACTTACACTTCCACACCACAGTCCAGGGAAGTAAGGTCAGGTAGTCAAGCGGGAACCTTGAGGCAGGAACTGAAGCAGAGACTACGTAGAGTTACTGCTTACTGGCTTGTTCCCCATGCCTTGCTCAACCTGCTCCCTTATATAACCCATGATCACCTGCCCAGGTGTGGTGCCACCCACAGTGGGCTGAGCCCTCCTTCATCAGTTAGTAATCAAGAAAATGTCCCACACACTTGTCCACAGGCCAACCTGATGGAGGCAATTCCTCAACTGAGGGTCCCTCTTCCTGGGTGACTCTAGCTTGTGCCAGACTGACAAAAACTAACCAGGGCGCATTTCTTGATGTTTACCCAAAAGATTTAAAAGTTTACATGAAAACCCAACACAGATGTTCTGTAGCAACTCTATTCATGATGGCCCAAACTTGATGGCAACTGATTTGTCCTGCAGTGAGTGAATAGATGAAAAGACTGTAGCGCAGACTGACAACACTGTTGTGCAGTAGGAAAGTCATAGGGCCACACAGAGACATGCGAGAAGCCTAGATGGCCATTCCCAAGTAAAAGAAGCCACTCTAAAAAAAAATATCCCATGATGTTCCAGGGAGGCAAAACTGTGGGAACAGAGAATGATCCCGGGTTTCCAGGAGTTGGGGGAGGGAAAGATGAATGAGCCATCAGAGAGGGATTTCAAAGCAATGAAACCTCGTGTATAATGCAATGGTAGAGTATACATGAGATTCAGCAGGTCCAAACCCATGGCACGAGCAGGGGCCCTGATATGAACAATGGTGTTTGGGTGGAAAGTTCTGTGCCTGTAGTCTTGTGGATGTTGACAGTAGGAGAGGCTGAGTGTGTGCGGACAGGGCACAGAGGATATTGGACCCCTCTGTACTTTCTGTTTAATTTCTCTGTAAATGAAAAACTGCTCCAAAAATTCTACTAGTTAAAGAGAAAACAGAAAGAACAGATTATACTGTATGTTTATT
Organism: Cricetulus griseus; assembly: GCF_003668045.3. NCBI lineage: Eukaryota > Metazoa > Chordata > Mammalia > Rodentia > Cricetidae > Cricetulus > Cricetulus griseus. Next base: position 108,104,848 of record NC_048597.1, on the reverse strand, counting down.
TTTGAGAATCTGAATTAGCCACATCTGAGTTCAAGTGAGGCTGTCTGTGATGTTTCATTTCCATGTGTTTTTATTAAGAATCGGGACATGGTGATGGCACTATTGTTATTCTGCTAAACGGACATGGTAGTAAAATGACTCCTAATGACTCATCGATACACCCAGAGATCATCATGTTTTTCAGCCCTCTTTCTAGAAGCTTCTTGTAGTACATGGCAACTAACACAGAGACCCTCAGCTGGTCAACATGCAGAGCCCAAGAGGCTACAGAGTGCACTGCCCTGAAGGGAATATTCATATCACAGCCTCATTCCTCCCCCCTTCAAGACTCAGGGATCTCTGTAGAAGACTGTTAGAGCCAGGGGCGGTGGATAACTACAAGGAAGCTGTTTGCCTGGATAAAAGGCCGTGGCACGTATGAACTCACACCGGTTATGACAGCATATACAAGACCTTGCAAGCCAAGCCAGATAAAATCTCAGCATGGAGAGAGGGAAGTGGTCACAAAGTCTCGCCTCACCCCCAGCTGAGGAGCTAGCTATTGGCAACTGATAGCTGCTGGGGAGAGGGAGGGAGGAAGAGAGAGAGAAGGGGGAAAGAGGGAGAGGGAGAGGGAGGAGGGTAATTCAAACACACTCCAGGGAAGGCCCCACTCCCAAGAGCAGTTGGGCAACACAAACTAGGAAGGAGAAGAAGAAAGATGGGGAGGAGGTGGTGTTGGAGAAAGCTAGGTGGACAGGAAGGTAAGGGTGGAGGAGGGTGGAGCTTGGGGAGCTATGATCAACATATATTATATGAAAATTTTAAATTAATAAAATACTATTTAAAAGGAGGGGAGAGGGATGGCATGAATGCATGTTTTTATTTTGTTTTGTTTAATTTTCTGAGATGGGGTCTCATGTAGCCCAGGCTGAACTTGAGCTCACTATGTAGCTGAAGATGACCTTGAACTTCTGATTCTCCTGTATTCTCCCAAGGGCCGGGGTTACAGGTCTGCCACCACACCCTGCACCCTTTAGTGGTATAGTCTGTAAATAAATTTCAAGGCACATCACAGCTGAAGACCCTCACTTTTTTGGTGCCCACACTACCCAGTCTTATAGAGATTTTAAGTTCTGTCTGTGAGTGCCCGAGCTGCTTCCTGGGGCTTAGTTACAGTATTTTGCAATCATCCCCATAGCTTATGAAGATTAAATGTTCTTGAAATTATTTTGTATGTGGTGAATGCATACATGTTTGTGTGTGTGCCTGAGTCATGACACATGAGGGTAGGTCAGAGGATAATTTCAAAAGTCAGTTCTTGCCCTCTACTATGGGGGTTTCAGAAATCAAACTCAGGTTGCCAGCCTTGGTAACAATCACCTTTACCTACTGAGCCATCTCGTCAGCCCTCCACCTGGAGCTCATCCATTCAGCTAGACTAGCTGCAGGCCAGCCTCAAGGATCCACCTGTTTCTACCTCCTAGTGCTGGGATTATGGGTGCTCTCTGTCATGCCTGGCTTTTTACATAGATGCTAAGAATCCAAACTCAGGTCCTCATTCATGCATGGCAAGTCCTTTAGTAACAGAGCCATAGCCTCAGCCCCTAAATGTCTTTTGATACCAGAGGAAATCAAGAACACAGTTGCACGTGGCAGACTGTTGGAGATCAGAAATCTCGAATTGCTGTTTTATTACATAGTGTAATAAAACACCATGACTAAGGTAACTTAGAGGAGAAAGGGCTGATTTAGACTTACAGTTCCAGTGTCGTGAGAGTCCGTCACCATCATAGTGGGGAGCCATGCAGCAGGCAGGCTTGGCTGGCGATGGCACCAATAAGCTGATAGCTCGGGTCTTAAACCACAAGCCCAAAGCAGAGAGGCAGCTGCAAACGACAGTGCCTTTAAGCTCTCAAAGCCCACCACAGTGACATGTTTCAGTAAGATTATACATCATAAGTACTACCAACTGGAGACCAAGTGTTCAAATACATGAGCCTATGGGAGACAGTCTCATTCCAATCCTATTTGGTAAAGATTTCGAATGTCTAACAAGCTGGTGCAGTGTGTGGTGGATTGGGCTAAGCGAGGTCCATTGACCCTTGCCATTTGTAAATCTCCTTGTTATAGAAAACTAAGAGTCCAGTTTCAAGTTTTGGATCTGAAGTCTTAGAGTTTCAAGCCACTTCATAGACTCAGACTATACTTGTGCCACTGAGGGGAGGGTTTCACTCTAAAATTTAGAAATGACTTGAGTGTTAAAAGCTGTGAAGGAGCTGGCTGAGGAGCCGGATTTAGATTGGTGTGGTCATCGACCAAAGATGCGTTATTATGGTTTGGATTTGAAATGTCCTCCCAACAGCTTAAGTATGGAAGGCCCTGTCTCCAGGAGCTTCTGTGCTCAGAGGTGGAAAGAGCATGGGTCTCGAGGGCTTTGTTCCTGTCCCCTTCCTCTATGTCTTTCAAACTCCTGCCCACCATGAGGTGAACAGCTCTGCTCTACAACAAACTACCCTCCATCATATCTGTCTCACCACTGCCTGGAAGCAAGGAGACAATGGATGGGAATCTCTGGAATCTTGAGCTGAAATAAAACCGATTTATTTATTTATTTATTTATTTATTTATTTATTTATTTTTATTTATTTATTTTTTTGAGACAGAGTTTCTCTGTATAACAATCCTGGCTGTCCTGGAACTCACTCTGTAAACCGGGCTGGCCTCCAACTCACAGAGATCCTCCTGCGTCTGTCTCCCAAGTGCTAGGATTAAAGGCATGTGTCACCATTGCTCAAAAATCTTTCTTTTTAGGTTATTATCCTCAATATTTTGTCACATTGACAGTTGACTAACATATTTTTTTTTTTTAGATTTTATTTATTTATTATGTGTACAGTGTTCTGTCTGCATGTCTGCCTGCATGCCAGAAGAGGGCACCAGATCTCATTACAGATGAACCACCATGTGATTGCTGGGAATTGAACTCAGGACCTCTGGGAGAACAGCCAGTGCTTTTAACCTCTGAGCCATCTCTCTAGCTCCACTAACACATTTAACTCATTCTGTGCTCAGGTTTTCATAGCTAAAACACAACTGTGGAAGAAACCTTACTGATTGAGTGTTCTCAGCCAGGCGATGGGGGCGGGGGCGGGGAAAGGGCGGTGAGCACGAGTATAATGGAGTCTACTCCCAGTTTCCATTCGAGCAGGGTAAGTACACATGACTTTTACATTTGGCCGGAGATGGCGCCTTTGTTACCTACTGACTTTCCGCAGTAACAGAGAAAATAGCTTGGGAGACATTTTTGAACGGCTTGGAGTGATATATGCCTATGAATGTGCATAAAAATCAGGATTAAAAACAAAACTTCAAGCATGACTTTGAAAAGAAATGGAAAAGTGTACACTAGAAAGCTCCCAATTCAATGAAGCGTTGTATTATTCATGGACAGCGGGGAAGGCCGGCACCGTCAGAACAGGGGACTTCAGACATCCCGAAACGTCCAATTTCCCTCTCACCCGAATGGTGGCGGCGTCAGGAAACCGGATCCGTACCGCGCAGCGATGCTCGGAGAAGTGAACCTGGGCCAGGTTACGCCAATAATTGCCAGCCCCCCAGGACACAAGCTCAGAAATTTTTGTATGTTCTCCGGAGACAAAAAATGAGTGATCATCAAAGGCCCCAGCGCTCAGCAGGACTGTCATGAGCCCGAAGTTACAACTCAGACATGCAACAGAAAATATCACCCGCACCTCTCCAGCGCTTCGTCTGTAGTAATTAAAAACTCGATCCCTGCTGTTTTATCATCTCATTAGCAATGGGGGCACCAGACTTTTATCCTTGTTTGTCGGGAATCAAACATACCAGAGGAACTCTGATTATAAATTGATGAAGGTGAAGTTAAAACTTTTCAATAAGAGAAGTGACTGTTCGCTGTGGGTTTTTTTTTTTTTTTTTAAGCTGATTAAAGGGATCCATTTCGCACCCCCCTCTCTCTATCACAGCCGTGTCCCTGTCCAGCCCAGAGTTGTGGAGGTCAGCTCCAGACTGCAACCTCGCCATGCGTGTTATAAAGGGAACTCTCTTTGTTCTCCCTTGATGTAAAACAAATACCGGCCCTAAAGAAAAAAAAATATCTTCTGAAATCACAGATACAAAGCGATCTACCCTTTCCAAGGCTTTTTAATGAAGTCAGAACACCTTTGACCTTCTCAGTGACAAGCACTCCACATCTTTTATTTAGGGTGGTGGGCTGGACCCACTTGTATTGCCCAGGCAAGCTTTCTGCTTATTTTAATAACTTGGCTTTTACTGAGGTTAGATAAAGAGCTAAGGAGGGGGCAGGCAGCTAATTTCGGTGTTTGTTTCCAAAACGACAGTATCTTCCAGAATCTAAGTTATCCTCTTTGGGTCCAAAGAATGGCAATGCCATGTCCCCGAAGGGCACTCGGTCCCTGTTCTAATCCATGTGTCAGAAAGCTGAGGCTGTTTGGAGCAAAAGCAAGCGAGATGGCTGGCAGTGTGTTTCATTTTACTTAAATGTCTCACCCAGAAGTAATAGGTGACCTTTGTTATCACAACATCCTGACAGGGGCATGCTATGTGCCCTGTTCACTGACAAACACCAGGGAGCACAAAGCAGTGTGGATCTCTGGCTTATGGGAAATCTTGAAACTTCCACATCCAAAGGAAACCCCAGGATATGTGGTTTGAGGAATGTTAGTCTCATTGAGTTAAGAAGCAAACCTAGAAACAAAACAAAACAAAACAAAAGCTAACAAAAGCTATACCTGTGTCACCTCAGCACCATGACATTAGAGTAGGTAATTCTCTGTGAGCGCTGTCCTGACCTCTGTCTACTACATGCCTGGAGCCCCCATCCCCACCCCTGCCCTAATTGCAATGAGCAACATTGTGTCTAGGTGTTGCCAAGTGTCACTGCAACTCAAAACTGTCCATCACCGAGAATGACTGGAAAATTGTGTGACCATTTGTCACCCATGCTCAGACCCTGAACTGGTAGACTGCCCCAGAAAACCTGAACTAAATATCCTAGCTAGATAGGAAGTCATTTCCTCCCGAGTGCCCTCTTTGCCTGTCATCTCCTCTGTGTGTGTGTGTGTGTGTGTGTGTGTGTGTGTGTGTGTGTGTGTGTGTTACCTCCTCCAACCCAGCATTCAAACAAATGAATAAGTAATGCAAGCTAGAGCCTTCACTGAGATAAATAAGCAGAGAACTAAATTCATTAATAAATCACCCAACTGCATGAATGGGTTTGTCGAACCATTAATACAAGGTGCCTAACAAGCACTGTGCTTCTAAACAAATTAAATACATATGTAACTGCCTCCGGTGGCCCCAGCTTAGATTTAATCAGAGCAGTTGCAACTGAAGCCTGAAGTGAGTCTGTGGGGGGTTAGGTTTAGGGGTGTTTCAGGTTTTGTCTTTATGAGCCATGCCAGGAGAGCATGGATGCTTCATCCCATCTGAAAAATTAAAGGCCTCTTGAGCTTCAAGGGTCCCATGAAGTTGTAGCCAGCACTGCACAAAGGGAAACAAAGATGTATGAACAGCTTGGAGGATCTGGGTGCATGCTGGTTTATGGTGTTGGCATTTTCTATGCTGGGCAATGAGACAGCTGTCCCCTGGGGGCAGGGGAGGGGGGAGGCAACTGTCCACAGTGTCTGCGGAAGGGTGTGTCTAAAGTCCCGTCCCATCTTGAAATGGTGCTTGAGAAGTTATGTGTGCCATGGTCTTGCTCCTGCATCCCTAACCAGCTTCCTAGCAACAGCAGGCCGATCTGACCTGGGCCGATCGCAACATCCTTTACAAGACTTAAAATGTATGACACAGACCTGGAGGTAAGCCTGGTGTGGTAAGCTCAGCCTGGAGCAGGGAAACTTGGCCTTGCCAAGTTTAGAAGGGCAACCTTGGCAACAGGGTTCATTCCCTACAGCGGTGCTGACTCACCCCTGAAGCAAGAGGGTGCAGGATGGGATGATGCCACTAGGAGCTTGGACCATCTCAGGGCTCCTGAGATGCCCACCTAGAGGAAGACTGCCACTCTCCTCATGCAAATAACTTATGAAACAACACTACTTGCCTAACACAAGGAAGGACCTGGGTTTTATTTCCAGCACAAATGAAGTACAGCTGAACATGATTGTAAAACCAGAACTTGAGGGGTAGAAGCAGGAGGATCAGAAGTTCAACAACAGCCTCAGCTACATAGTGAGTTTGGAGATAGCCTGGACTACATGGAAACTTGTCTCAAAGAAAAAACATAATGAAACACAACAGGGGCTGGAGAGATGGCTCAGTGGTGAAGACAACTTGTTGCTTTTGCTGAGTACCCAGATCACCTGAGTTACCAGCTCCCATATGGTGATTCATAACCCTTTGTAACTCCAGTTCCCGGGGATCGGACATCCTTTTCTGGCCGCTGTGGGAACTGCACTCTGTGGTACATATACACATGCCAGCAACACTCATATACACACACATATAAAATGAAAATAAATGAACCTTATTAAAAAAAAAGACTAAAAATTCATTATTAATTCCAAACACTTTACTCCACAGGGAATATGGCCTTGTTCATTTTTTTTCACAAGGTTCTGTGGCCTTTCCCCTCGATTTTGTGCATGTTTGATGTTACATTCTTATAAAATTTACGTATTACAGGTAGATTAGAAATGCCAAATATTAGGAATAACAGAAGCAGGGCCTATAAAACCTGGCAGAGATAAGGAGGTGCATGAGGTACTGCAATGAATATGACATTTGACCTTGAAGAAAGCCTGAGGATGCTTTTGTAGTGGACCTTGGGAAAATGGTGGCCTCTAAGTTACTAGGAAAGTGTCTGAATAGGGAGAAATTGGAAGCAAAGCAAGATCACACATGTTGGGGGTGGCTGTGGAAACCTGTGACTTAGTTATCTAGTGGACACCTGAGTCTCTCTCTCTCTCTCTCTCTCTCTCTCTCTCTCTCTCTCTCTCTCTCTCTCTCGCACACACACACACACACACACACACACACACACACACACACCTGAACTCTCTGGAGCTTTCCATGGCCACCTGGCACTCATTGCTGATGAAGCAGCTCCTGAGTCTTGTACTGAGTTCAAATTTGTATGTCCCACTCTATCAATTGTATTTAAACAAGTTTTTTGCTTAATTTTAAAATTGCTTGCGTGCATGCACTTGGCACACATGGGGAAGTCAGAGGTCAGTTTTCAGGAGTTCATTTTATTCCTTTTTTGTTTAGTTTTGTTTTCTGAGACAGGGTTTCTCTGTGTAGCCCTGGCTGTCCAGAACGCACTCTGTAGATCAGGCTGGCCTCAAACTTACAGCAATCCACCTGCCTCTGCTTCCCAAGTGCTGGGATTAAAGGTGGTGGATCACCACCACCAGCACCACCGCTGGGCTCATCTTTTTCTTCCATGGTGGGTCCCAGAGAGACAAACTCAGGACATCTCGGGGCTGGAGAGAGATCTCAGCAGTTATTGTTCTTCCAGAGGACCAAAGTTCGAGTCCAAGTACCTAAATTGAGCAGTTCTCAACCACTTATAACTCTAGCTCCAGGGGATCCAACACCTCCAGCCTCCACAGCCACCTGCATGCATGAGCACATACCCCACCCCACACACATACACATAATGAAAAGAATAAATTCTTAAAAAAACAAAGCCCCTCAGATTATCAAGACTTGGCAGCAAGCATCTCTACCTGCTAAGCCATCTTGCCATGCTTGCTGCAAACTTTTATTTATTTATTTTATGTGCTGGGGGATTGCTGATACCTAATACCCTGAACACAATAGGCAAGTGATCTACAGCTGAGTTACATCCTAGAGCTCCATTTGTGCTTCTTCTATTCAGATAGGGCACTCTCTTACTAGATTGCCCAGGCTAGCTTGAACTTACTCCGTAGCCCCAGGTAGACCTTGAATTTATAATCTCCCTGCCTCAGCCTCCTGAGTAACTGGATTGACAGGTCTGGATACAGGTTTGTGACTTTGAAACAAGCCTTATAACAGAGCTGTGTAGCATCCTATACTTTAGATGAAAAATGGCTGTACATCTACACTTACATGTATTGGGTCTTTTGTTTGTTTGTTTGTTTGTTTTGTTTTGTTTTGTTTTTTGAGACAAGGTTTCTCTGTGTAGCTTTGGAGCCTATCCTGGCACTCGCTCTGGAGACCAGGCTGGCCTCGAACTCACAGAGATCCGCCTGCCTCTGCCTTCCGAGTGCTGGGATTAAAGGCTGTATTGGGTCTTTTTAACTGCCTCTATGCTGTAACCATAATTATTACAGCATTTCATGGGCAGACAGTGAGGGCAGAACATGGCGGGGCTTGTACCCAGGGAGTTTGTCTACCATGGGGACACTACATTGAGGATGCAGGAAACCAAGTACAAGGCTTGGAGGGGCATAGTATCCACTATCTCGATCCTACACACATCAGCGGTGTGCTTCCTTATAGGGATATACATGCTCCTGCCAAAAGGTCACACTGGGTGGGGAGTCTTTACCTGGCAGGGCTGATGGTTTCCCCATAGCTACATAGATGGAGCCTCACTCCCCTTAATCTTCCCCAGCTTATATTTGCCAGCCCCTCATATAGACCATGTGCAATTGGGGCAGCATTACATACAACAGGTGGTAGTGAGCAGCTAGATACTCAGGCGAGGTCTTGTGACCCTCCTCTCTCCTCCTTTCCCTTCTATGATGGAACTTCAGCCAACAAGCCCAGCTGGGAGAATCTTTTGCAAGCAAGTGGGTACAGCTAGTACCCCAAGACAGAGGTTGTTTGGGTTGGAGGATAGTCCTGTACAACAGGTACCCATCTCCCATTATGTAGATAGAAACTGGTACCCATGATCCAGATGCAGATCTGTGCACCTCCTCTCATCTCCTCCCAGCCAGCTCCTCCTCTTTCTCCCTCCTTTCCCTCTCCTTACCTCTCAGCCTAATGCTTTGGTTTGGTGTGGTCCAAATAGCCCCAAGGGTTGACATGTTCAAATTAAATCCCCACTCCCATCGATTAAGAGGGTGGAAACTTAATCCAACTATAGCGTGTAGAGGTTGGGCCTTGGGGAGGGGAGCAGGATTAGAAAAGGTCACTCGCTTAAATCCTGGTGGCTTTATACAGAGAGACACAAGAACACACACATGCTGTCTTTTTCTACATGATACCCCATGCTGGCCTCAGAACTCTGCCAGCAAAGGGCTGACACCTGATGTAGCCCCTTGGCCTTGAACCTCTAACCCTGTGTGTCATCATGAATTTCTTGTCTCTGTAACTTCCCAGCCTGTACTACTGTGTTGTTGGCAACCAAAGACGGATTCTTAAAAGTGGTCTGTCAGCTCCTCCTAGGCTGCTGGTGCAGCCCTTGCTCAAGATTAGGGCACCTAATCTTGTGTCAGCCTTGCATTGGGGATGGGCTCCAAAGTGGGCTCCTGTCTGTCTTTCTGATCCCGGACACTTGCCCTTCTCTCTAGTACAGTTTCGGCAACCTTGCATCCTCTTCCTGAAACAGGACAGATCTTATTTATGTTTCGTCTGATTCATTCATACTCCTTCCCCAACCGTCACCTTGAATGGCATTTCTGCAGTGAATCTTCCCCGCTTCACAGAGAATTCCCTTCATCCACTCAGGACGCTGAGATAGGAGGGTCACTGCAAATTCAAAGCTAAGACATCATTCTAGAATATTGTATATGGACCAGAGAATGAAGAGACATGGCAATCTGGGAACCTAAATGTTTGTGAAAAGAAAAAACAAAACCAAACATTTCTGAAATTCAGAACATGGCTGAGGATGATAATGGGAGAAATATACACTTAAACAAACCCAGGATAAGCAAGGATCTTTCCTATGCAAAGTGTTAGGCCAGTCAATAATCAAGAAAATGAGGCCAGGAGAAAGTTGTACTAAAATTCTTACCAGACTATCTTTTTTTAAAGCCTCATTTTAAATCCGTATTGAAGTATGATTCACAACACTAAGTTATAGGCCCACCTTAGGTGTCTGTCCACAGAGGAATGGATAAAGAAAATGTGGTTCATGTTCCAGTAGAATTTTACTTCATAAAGAAAAACAAAGTTATGTTGTTTACAGGAAAATAGATGCAGCTGGAGATTATTGTATTAAGTGAATTGAGTCTCAGAAAGACAAATATCCCATGTTTTCTTTCATGTACGAATCATATATCATGTGTATTAATAGCTAAATGAAAGCATGGATATATATCTAACATGGAATGGAGGGGACAAGAGGAGTGAGGAAGGGAGGAAGTGGGAGAACACTGTCAAAACACATTATAGGGGGCTGGAGAGGAGGTTCGGTTGTCAAGAGCACTGGCTGCTCTTGCAGGGGTTCCGAGTTCAGTTCCTAGCACCTACATTAGGTGGCTCACAGCCTTGTATAATTCCAGATCCAGGGGTCTGATGCCCTCTTCTGGCTTCTGGGGACATCTACACACACACACACACACACACACACACACACACACACACAGAGAGAGAGAGAGAGAGAGAGAGAGAGAGAGAGAGAGAGAGAGAGAGAGAGAGAATGCATGTATTTAAAAGCACATAACATACTTTTACAGAAAGAATCCTTGTGAAACCCAGCACTATGTACAATGTACTATGTACTTTGACTTCATTGCCTTCCACTCAGCCAGTGGCCACAAATAATCTCTCCATTGCTCCAAAGATGCATGCTCTTGATCCACAGTCCCTCCTCAGAATTGTTTAATTGAATGATCTTGTTGTTTGTTTTCTTCTGAACACAATCCTCAGGGGACCACCCAGTCCTGAAGCTAACTATTTATATTATTAATTATATAATTATATAATATTTATATATTAGCCATTATATAATATTAATTATATAATATTTATATATTAGCCATTAGCAGGAGGAGAGTAGCTGTCTCTAACAAGGAGACGCTGAGATGGATAGGCTCCAACAAGAGACAAGCAGGCTGTTGTACTCTAAAGTGGACAGAAACATCCTCATTAGCACTTCCTGCCTCCTCAACACTACAGGGAATGCTAGGAAAGTAGAGTATGCAGCTGGGTGGGAACCCTAGGTTCCTGAACATAAGATCAAGTAGGCAGAATGCAGATGGTCTGTTCCTACCTGTGACTGGTGTCATGTGCTACATAGTTTACTGCCTGCTCCCAGATCTGTTGTGATGGGTGACAATCTCCTGGCCTCCTCTGCCTGTCTTTGAGTCTGGAACTCATAATCCTCCTACCTCAACCTCCCAAGTGTGCTCTACTCATAAACACTTGTCATCATGCCCAGCTTAGCCTGCCTCCTCCTCCTCTTCTGTGCTTATTGACAAATATTTATTGACTTTCAAAAGACTTAATATTTGAACCCTGTTCTTAAAATTGTAACTTGCAGACTGGAGCAATGGCTCAGCAATTAAAAGCACTTACTGCTCTTAACAGAGACCCAGGTTCAATCCCCAGCACCTGCATAGTGACTGATAAATCGTCTGTAACTCCATTTTGAGGGAATCAGATGCCCTCTTTTGGCCTCTGCAGGCACTGCGTGCACATGGTGACCAGGCAAAACACCCATGCACATAAAAACAAAACAAATAAATATTTTCAGAGTGTAAATTGCACAGCCAAAACTTCAACTACTAATAGACAAAGCCATTTGTTCAATCATATATTTGTTGACCATCAGAAACACTTGGTCACCATTCTCCTCAAGCTTGGTTCTATTCTCTAGAGTTCTTTGTGTGGTTCTTTATGAGGAATTAAGCTTTTATGGAATTTTATTTAACTATATATCTGTGGAATTTAAAAGAATATTTTTTTCTAAAGTAAATCTTTGGGGTGAATTTTTTAAAAAATCATTACTTTTTTTTTCCTCAAGTAAATTCTTTGGGGGAAGCTAAACATAGCAGCTTCTTTCCTCATGACTGACAAATTGCCTGACAGAAGCCATTTAAGGAAGGAAGGAAGGGTTTATTGTGGCTCACAGTTTACGGACACATGGTTCCATCATGGTGGAGGAGTTGTGGTAGCAGGAGCATGAGGCAGCTGGGCACACAGCATTTACAATCATGAAGCAGAGAGAGAGGGAGGGGTGTGAGTGAATCCCTTTCTCCTTTTATTCAGTCCAGAGCCCCAGCCCATAAAATGGAGCTGCTCACATTTTTCCTATCTTATTTAACCCAATCTAGAAATTTCCTCATAGGTGTACCCAGAGATATGTCTTTAAAACCAGTCTAGATCCTACCAATGTAACAATCAATATTATTGATCACATTCACGTTCATAGCCACCTCACTCAATTGTCCTCAACAGATTGATGGCTATTTGAGACAACTGACGCTAGCCAGGTTGTGCTTATCAAGTCTCTCTGCCTGTCTGACACTTCCTTATGTACTGTCTTGAGTATCCCTCAGCATCCCCTGGGTACATCTGTGGTCCTTATCAGGTACAAACAGGGGACCTCAGGTCAGGAGCAGCTTGCCCAGCATCACACAGGACCGTGTACCAGAGATCACCCGCGGTCACTCTGACTCTACAGAGCTCTCAAGGCGGAGACATGGAAGATAGAGACCCCAAGTTCCAAGGTACTCTGGGGTGGCTGAGGATAACTGGACTTGATCTGGGAGTTTTGACCCAAAGCAAGACCAAACCTCCTCCAGCTTTGCAAAATCCGCCTGCATGCTTTCTTTGTCGGCTTCCCCTGCTCCTTGCCTGTCTAAAGTTTGGAGAAACTACCCAAAAAAGAAACTGGCAACAAATCTCCACCACACACTAACAGTGGCAAGGTAGTTTGAATGTAATTGCCCCCCATAAGTTCACAGAGAGCAGCAGGATTAGGTGTGGCTTTGTTGGAGTAGGTGTGGCCTTGTTGGAGGAAGTGTGTCACTGTGGGAGTGGGCTTTGAGGTTTTTCTATACTGAGGATATTACCCAGTGTTTGAGTTGACTTCCTGTTACCTGAAAGATGTAGGACTCTCAACTACCTCCAGTACCATGACTTCCTGTACACTGCCACGCTCCCACCATGATGATAATGGACTGAACCTCTGAAACCATCAGAGAGCCACCCCGAATTAAATATTTTCTTTATGAGAATTGCCACAGTCACGGTGTCTCTTCACAGCAAGAAAAACCCTAAGACAGTGACACCTACCTGTTTTAGTGGCAGATGTTAGTACAATATTCCGCTGCGAAGGGATGTTGGTCACAACACCCACTGAGATGAAATATAGCTCCCACCTTTTGTGCTGGGACATTTGTAACAACTATCTTCCACCACCATGGGGGACATCAGTCACAATACCCGATGTGGGATATTGCCTTCTGTGAGCCCTCTGGTGGATGCCAGCAACATCTTCCTGGAGCATGCCCTCCACCCTCTCAGCAAACACAGCTGCCCTTGCTCGCACTCTACCCGGAGCCCTTAGCGTTTACAGGTGGTACACCTTACCCACTCAGCAACACCTACCCAGAGCTGTGGCCCAACCACAAAGCCCTTTCACTCACCACCAATTAGCTTTGTTTTCAGTATAAATAGCAGCCACCTTGAAGAACATCCAATCACTCAAGCTTAAATAGGGGAGGGACTCCCGGTACACCGGCTGCGCCCAAAAGTATCTCACTTGCTTTTTGGCCAACTGCATCTCAGCTGAGACCACCAGGAGGCCAGATGCTGAGCAAAGGACCGGGCCTGACTCCCCAGAGGGGGCTTGCTGAGCTAAGAAAACAATCTTTCCCTCCCCGTCCCCCTCCCTCTTTGGGGCGGGATTTTTGTATGTGCTTGATGATGGTTCGAATCTGTGACAAAGGGTCTGCCGCCAGTGTGCGCTGGCAGAGAGCAGTTCTCTGAAGGCCTCACGCGAAACACAAAGGCACTTTTACGTTCCGTGTCTCCCCTCAATGAGTGCCCGACCCTCACGCTTTCTTTGTTTAAAAGCAGAGAAAAATCCTGCTGAAGCAATAGTCAACCGCGGCCCGAGACTGTGCCAACAATATTAACCAACTTCTCTTCAGAGCCTTTGAAGTTAGCAGGGGGCAACATGCTTGTGGTGCGCGGGAAGAATGATACTTTAAGCGATTCCTTTTCATCCCTTTAACTTGATGAAAGATTAATGGCCTTGTTATTTTTGTTTCTGCTCCTTTTTCCCCCTTTAATTTCTACCCCTCCCTTCCTCCGTTGAGACTGAAAAATCCTTTCCCTGTAATGGTTTTCTGGATCAGTGGGTTTTGTGAATACAGCCCGAACCCCTCTGCCAGCATCCACAAACTGGACCAACAACTCCAGATCCTATACGCCCAGGTGTCTTCCATGGAGGAGCTTGGGGCAAGTGAGCAGGTGGGTGGCGGCCCGGGGCTGGGTCTCAGTCAAACTATACCACCTCCCTTGAGAGGGCTGCCATACCTTGGCAGAAACTTCCTTCTTCTTCCTTGAAGATGTATTGTGGTGCTTCTGGCACCATCTTGAGAGGCTGGCTGTGGGCCGAATGGCAGGGTTTTGAGCCTGAAGGACCCAGTGACTTACGGTGGGGGCGGGTAGGAAAGCAAGAACACAGGGATGTTTGGCTTTCCTCCCACTGCAGTATTCACTCCCCAAACTGACAGTGGTGGTGGTAGTGGTAATTATGGTATAATAATGATGGTGGTGGCCATGATTATCTTAGTTTGTTTTCTGTTGCTGTGATAAAAACATGGGTCAAAAGCAACTTAGGGAAGACAGGGTTTATTTATTGCATCTTACATGGAGGTTAGTCAGGGCAGGAACTTAAACCAGGAACCCCGAGATAGGAATTAAAGCAGAGGCCATGGAAGAATGAGGCTTGTTCTCCATGGTTTGCTCAGCCTGCTTTCTTATACAACCCAGGACCACCTACCTACAGTGGGCTTTCCCACATCAATCATTGACCAAGTAAATGTCCCATAGATTGGCCCATGAACCAATCTGATAAAGACATTTTCTCAATTGCGGTTCCTTCTTCCCAGATGATAAAAAAGAAACACACTATCATCACAATCATCACCATTACTGTGCTAGTTAGTTTTTTTGTTGTTGTTTTTTGGGTTTTTTATTTGTTTGTTTGCTCTCTTATTATTGAAGATACCTGGATCTCTTATCTGTCCATAACTGCTACTTCAGATCCATCCCACCTCCCTATAAAGTTCTCGAAGCAATGCCATCGGCTTAGTAAGTGTCCCACACTTTTTCAGACCTGACTTTGGGTGGTTAGAGGATATTGTCTTTTCCAGCGTGCTTAAGAACATCTTTTAGGGCCCCAAATGAATGTGAAAGTTCCCTAGCAAGACCCCTGTGGGTGCTGACTGACAATAAGGTCTGGGAGTGGAAGGGAGCTGTGTAGCTTGGGCTGAAGGCATCAGAGGAGCAGAAGCAGCAGCTTCTCTCTCTCTCTCTGTGTGTGGATATTGGATACGTAGTTACAATTTTATATAATTAATTTCATATATGGTGATTGCAATTTATGAATTGCAATTTATGAATGATAATTACAAGTTTACATTTTTGTGACTGAGAGTTTTTAAAACAATGTAGGTTCACCCAGGTTCTAGCTACATAAAGGATTCTGGCATTTGGGTCAATTGTTTTCTGAAACACACACACACACACACACACACACTCCAACAAAAATGCTTGATCTAGAATTTTTTAGAACATGTGAGTCCTAAGCATAAAGTTTCTGGACCCACTTATGATATTTTCACCTGTCAGTCTCTCCAAAACCAAAGAATCTTGGGAAGTGTGCAACTGATACAGAATGTCCTCAGAACAGGGCTAGTGTCTTGTCTCCATCCAAACAATGGCCATGTTATATGAACAGTGATCTTCTCCTGAAGGTATGCCCTAATACATGGTGATCAATATACTCCCTTCTTTTAATAACTCCAGTATATTTCCGATCAGGAACCTCAGTCATCTACGACTGGGAAAATTAAATGAGAGTTTCTGCCATCACACCAATCCTCCTGCTTAACAAATCTGTAATGAAAAGGAATAATTTATCGAGGCTGTGAAAGCCGACAGTTCTAAAGAGATGTCCTTCCTCTTCCCCCAAAGGAAGAGCAGAATTCTCTTTTTACCTTCAATGCACTGGCATTAAGCATAATTTCTCTGTCTGTAGAACTTTACTGGGAAAGGGGAGAAGGGATTAGATTTCTACATCACATCCTATTTTAAGCAATTACAATCCACAAGTTTTCTTTCTCGTTCATCCCCCCCCGGGGCGACGGAGAATGAAGAGATACTTCAGGGCCTCAGTTCCCATTAATGTTCACATCCCCATTAGCAGAATGAGCTGGGATTCAGCATCATTGAGCGAATTGCTGTCTAGTGTGGAGATGCTGTGTCTAACATGAAGAGGCTGCCTGGCTTGTACCATGGCTGCAGCAGGCACATTATATATACCCCTAGTCTTCATGTGCTGGACAATGAGTGACAAGACTTCTAGCTAGCTATATGATATCATATTGACAGGTATTCACATGACTTCTACTTAAAATTCTGGTGAATTCTCAGCCTTGGGCCGTGGGGAACTGGAGTCAGTTTGTACCAGCCAGTGAGAATTGATGGCTACATCTTCAGGAATTTTCTTAAGCCTTTTGCTAAACATAGTGTTAATAAAATTACATTACATACAGACCTTGGCATTGGTATGGTGCAAAGAATCCGTAGATACTGTTGGTAAAGTATAAATGAGTGTGGCCACTGATGAGGTCACTGTGAAGGGGCCTGATAAATCTAAAACGTGACCTAACCATACGGCCTAGGTGTAGCACTCCTGCATATGTATCCTAAGGACACTAGGTCAACACATCTGGGTATGTTTTAGTGCTATTTACAGTAACCAAGATATGGAAACAGCCTCAGTCCCCATTGCCAATGAATACATAAAGAGAATGTGGTGTGTTTAAACAATGGAGTTTTATTTAGCCATAAAGAAGAGTGAATGAATGTCATTTGGGAACAATGGGTGAAACTGGAGAAGAGATCATGATGCTATAGAAAATGAGATAGATTGATAAAAGAAGGCAAATGTCTTTGTGTGTTTCCAGTCCAGTGTGCTGAACACACACACACACACACACACACACACACACACACACACACGCACACACACACACACACACACACACACACACACAATGCAATATGGAAGCAGAAGGCCTCTATTTGGGAAGAAGAGTGGAGCCAGTCAAAATGGGGAACAAGGACAAGAAAGCGTAAGGGTTGCATAAGATCTAATTCATGATAGAAATATACCCCACTATCATGTACAATGACTATGCATGAATAAAAATTAACTTATGTAAGTTTATAATTATGTAAAATACACATATTTATTACTTTCCTCATTGATGTGCAAAATTCCTAACAAAAACAGTTTAAGGAAAAAAGGGTTTATTTCAGCTCATGGTTTGAAGGTACAGTCCATCATGTTGGAGAAGGCATGACAGCAGGAGCATGAGACGCTTGGTCACACTGCATCTGCAGTTAGGAAGTAGAGAGAGATGGACACTAGTGCTCAGTCCCCTCTCTCTTTTTATTCAATCCAGGACCCTAGACCATATGAGGGTCACTCACAGTTAAAAGTGGGTTTTTCCCTCCCCAGCTAAACCTCCCTGGAAATTCCCTCAGAGACATACCCAAAGATGTGTCTCCTTGGCGATTCTAAACTCTATTAAATTGTCAATCAAGATTAACTAACATCGTCTGGAGCAATGGTGAGAAACACCATGAAAATCCATCCCTTCCTGTTTATTCCTGGTTATGATACCGGCATCCACATTCTCTTGGGCTGAACTGAACCTTGTTTGTTCTTCTGGGAGGATAAACTAAATTGTGAATGATCCAGGGTATCCTGCTGGATACTACCCTCATCAGGAATGATCACACAGTAGGAAATGGCAACCCCCCTATGTGGTAGTTTGAATATATTTGGCCCCCATAAGATCATAGGGAGTGACACTATGAGGAGGTGTGGCCTTGTTGGAGGAAGTATGATCTTGTTGGAAGAGGCTGGATGACACATGCCTTTAATCCAGATCTTGAGGCTGGAGGGCACACCTTGAATCTGGACCTCACCTTCTGTTGGAAGTGTGTCACTGTGGGGGTGAGCTTTGAGGTTTCATATACTCAGGATATTGCCCAGTGAGTCAGTCAACCTCCTGTTGCCTTCAAGATGTAGGACACTGGACTTTCTCCAGCACCATGCCTGCCTGCAAGCCACCATGCTCCTCACCATGATGGACTGAACCTCTGAACTGTAAGTGAGTCCCCTCTATTGAATGTGCTCTTTCTTTATAAGAATTGCCATGGTCATGGTGTAACCCTAACTCAGGCACCCCATGTCAGGTTTTCTGGTTTACTACTGTTGTCTTGCTCAACATGGATCAGAACAACATGGCAGTGGCAGTTAAGGCCAAAGAGATATCTGGCCCCTGGATCAGTCTGGTGAGTCCTGCATCTGCATCAACCATCATGGGTTTCTTTGAGTCATTTGTCTGACTATTCGCAGGGCATACAGCCTCTGCTTTCAGAGTTCAAGTGACCATGGATGATGTTAAGCCTATTAGAGGAGCTAGAGAGAGAGGCTGGAGAAGTAACTTAGTAGTTAAGAACACTTGCTGCTTTTGCAGAGTTTGGTTCCTAGCATTCACATTGGGTGGCTCATATCTGCTAAGACCTGCATGGGTTGGGTCTGCAAACCTGACTAGGGCGGCAAGGGAGTGAAGAAAGGACAGACACATGTACAGAAAAGCTTGGGTCAGGTGGGCTATGAGATCTCTAAGGGAGCACCAACAACTACTTGCACAACAACCAGGCCCCTCAGAGTGTTTATTACATACAGCACAGGGGTAGGGATTAGCTATTCTCAGTAGGTGGGGTCTGTAGAGGAGCAGTCTCCAGCTGTCAATGTCTGAAGGGAGGAAGTTGCAGTTACTAGTGTTTGTACACACTGGTTAACTATAAGTACTCATACTTGGACCAGAGGAAGGCTTTGCCATTCCAAGCTTGACTCTTATGGGAAAGGCTTTGCCAATTTCCCATGAGTCGAAAGCATTGCCATTGACATAGCCTTGCCCACTGCCCATCTCAACAATACACACTCAGGACTTCATTCAGTCTCTAAACATTCACTCAAGGCTTCTTCAGCTCCCCCATACACACCTACCTTTAACTCCAGTTCCAGGGGATCCAACACACCCTCATCTGGCCTCTGCAGGCACACACACACACATACATACACACACACGATTTTTTTTTAAATATGTCTTTAAAAATAGTAATTTTTATGCCTTTGGCAGTCTGAACTTCCTTTCATCCTCTGACTTTGAGTTTGTCTAATACTAACAGTACATCCTTTGTATATTTATTTTCTAATTTTGTGCATCCCAAATATACCCTTCATAAGCTGACACTGTGAATTTTATGACAGAATCTGAGAAGATATTACATTTTGAGGTAAGATT
The DNA here is from genome assembly GCF_003668045.3 of Cricetulus griseus. NCBI lineage: Eukaryota > Metazoa > Chordata > Mammalia > Rodentia > Cricetidae > Cricetulus > Cricetulus griseus. The sequence goes on along the minus strand of NC_048597.1, from coordinate 108,085,361 downwards.
TGCCTGAATCTGATTTTTTTTTATATCATTGTGTTGCAGCATAAATAGGTTACTTTCTGTTTGTCTTGTTTAGCCTCTATATTTTCTTGTGTAAAATAAATGAACTAAGCCATGTGTGTCTTATTCCATTCCCCTTTGGCTGTTCTGTATAGTGGGTATGTTTTTCTAGAGGCAAATTTACTTTCCAATCATATTCAATCTTAAATTTTATTGGTGCCAAAGAGCAAAAGTTTCACTCCTACTAAAAATAAAACAAAACAAAACAAAACAAAAAACAAAAAAACACCCTCCCTTCTGCCCCTACAGACCCTCACACACAGGTCATCTGGTTTCCCTCGAAGCCATTGTTTCCCTCGAAGCCCTGGATGCTGGGCATACACCAGCTCTGACCCCAGCTCTGATCCCATCTGACCCAATGCCCACCCAATCTGCTTTCCTATTTTCAGGTGTTTCTGGAATTTTCTACTGACAACATTTTAGTTCCCCCAAGACCTTCAAGTTTAAAAGCGTGTGTAATTACATTTTTGTGCGGTCTCTGGGGAGTTGGAGAGAGAGAGGGGCAAAGCAGGTATTAACACGCCTCTTTGATCAAACACCCTTTGAAAGCACTTTGCTGGCTTTAAAAACTTAAATGATATCCCTGCTTATTTTTTTCCCAGTAGCCTTAAAATAGGTCTTCTAAGCTCTGTGCTGGAGATGAAGAAATTAAGACCTGGAGACACTCACTAATTTGTGTAAGGACACCCCCCCTTGGTTAGGAAGAAGGTTAAGGGTGGGCAATTAAGTCCGCAGTTTTCCTCTCTGACAAGTAATGACAGAATCTTCCTCTTTTTTAAAATTTTCTCTTGTTTTAGCTCTTCCTCCTGTGATCACCACCATTATCACAGTCACCACCAACCTCTACCAACTCCATCATCTCCATCATTATCTGCAAAACCACCATCATCACTGCCACCACCATAATTACCATCACCATAATCTTCACTGTCACCACCACTAATCATCTCTGCCATCATCATTGCCACCAACATTATCATCACCCCCATTACTGCCACTATCCTTATCACCATCACCATAATTATCATCACCATCACTACCATCACCATCACTACCATCATCACTATAACCACTATCATCATTATGATCACCATCATAACCATCATCCTTATCACCATCACCATAATTACCATCATCATCACTGCCATCATCATCACTGCCATCATCACCAGTACTATCAGCATCACCAATATGACCATTATCAACATCAATATCGTCACCATCATTGTATTCACTATTATCAGTTTGACCAACATCATCACCATCATTACCACTTTCACCATCACTATCATTGTGGTCATCTCTTTCTTTACCTCTAGTGAACCTCTGAGCCTCTTTGGGAACAGTGGCTAGTTTCCATCACCTAACCATAGGCTGATGCTCATGTTTGTTGACCTTGACTCGGTGTCTGCTTCTGTTCTAGACTTTTAGTTTCCAAAGCCAAACTGTTCTGTTTACCACTGTTTTCCATAGTATATAGGCTTGGGACAGGGGAACACTCAGCAAATAGTCACTTCAATGAATGAATGGTCTTCCAGTGATTCCTTTTATGCTGGGCCTAACCCATGATAGGCAAGTGCCCTACCACCAAACTACATCCCTAACTTTTTTACATTTATTTTGGAATGGGGCTGGAGCCTCACTAAGTCAACTAGATGGCCTTGAGTTCACTCTTGCAGCATAGGCAAACCCTGAACTTTCAATCCTCTTGCCTTGGGCCCTTTAGTAGCTGGGATTATAGTCAGTGCCACATCTGGCCATCATTGTTTTCGAATGGTCATTGAATGAGAAGATAAAGGAGAGGGGGAAAAATAAGAGCTGAATTAGAGTGTAACACACTCACAGTAGGGCTATGTTCTCCCAAATCACCTTTAGATTTGGTAGATGACAGAAACCATCATGTGCCAATGAAATCTTTCTGTTTGCAATGTTTTTAGGTTTAAAAAAATTCCATTTCTGAACTTGCTGTCTGGTCCCAATGTCTGATAAATGCTTTAGTACCTTTGTGGAAGTTTCATGAATGAGGCTTACAGTTGAATTAAGGTTAGTTCTGATGCCTTCATTAATTATCCCATTCAAACGCTGTTCTCCAAGTCTCCCTAGGCTACCAGACACTGCCCAGGAGTTCCACCCCTCCATTCCTCACAGGAAAAGGGCTTGGTGTAAACACTGCCTCTGGGGCCTCTCCTTCATGTTGTTACTTGTGCCTGGTGAGAGTACAGTTGTTCGACAAGGACCTTATGCAACCTCTCCCTCGGCAAATCCCCACCCTTCCCACCTACCTTTTTAATCTTTTCACCCAGCCAGGGAAGTTGGCTCGACCTCAGACATCCTTTGCACAGTGACAGGTTGAGATGATGGATGGATGGCCTAAATTATTTTGGGTCAAGGACAGTGTTTAATTTAGCAGTGCAGGTGGTAAATGCTGGTTAAAGGGAAACTAATGACTCTCCCGGTGACTGGGCCAGATTCAGCTTCTGCCGAGTGACTGTTCCCTCCCTCATGAGTAATACATTTTTTACAGGCACTGAGGTACTTTGAGGCCATGCAAATATACTGACTCTCATGAAACTTGCACGTGCTGTTATCTCAATTAGAAATGGAATATCTTCCAAATGGTTATTTTTCCAGCTTCTTTTAAAATGTGACTATTGATTAAAAAAAAAAAAGTTCACCCTAAAGGCTGAAACACTTGTTAGTCAGCTGACTGTGCATATATCATAATTCTGTCTGAAGTTAATTTTCCTTTCTGAAGATTGGGAGTGAAGATAGAAATGATGAGCTGGGCCAGGTGGTACGTGCCTTTAATCCCAGAACTTGGGAGGCAGAGAAAGGCAGATACTTTCTGGAAGTTCAAGGCCAACCTGGCCTATATAAGGAGTTCCAGGCTAGCCAGAGCTATGTAGTAAGACCCTGTCTCCAAAGAAAATAAAGAAAGATAGGCAAAGGGTTGTCTGAAAATCAAATGAATCCATGTATGCTGTGTGCACAGCTCTTAGCACAGTGTGGGAGTGGTCAATATCCCATTAGTTATCACACTATCAATTATTCATTCAATAATCTTGGCATCTTACAGTTCCATGTAGGGGCTTCATGCATGAAGGAAGATCTGTGACTCTGTATAGAGCTAGGCAGAGTCATAATTCAGACAGCAAAGAGTACAAACTAGTGTCTGGAGTGGAAAGCTATCCCTAATAGAACTTAGGCACCATGGGGGAAACTGAGGTTTCCCCATGCTATTACCAATTCCTCAAAGTGGACATGTGTGGGTCCCTGGATAAGGCCCTACTAGTGCTTCTCTGTAAATATAAGAGGTTCTAGAAATGGCTTCTGTGGAATTGTTCTGAGAGATTAGGCATTGGACGACAGGACCCATGTTCTCCTGTGATGGCTCTCCCATAGAATGGCAGCATTTGGAGCTTCTTCCTACTGGTGCTGGAATTTGAGCTACTACCAGGTGACTGGATGGAGGTATTGGTGCAGTGATGGTATCTGATTGATGTAAGAGGACAGTAAGAAATCCCTGGTGGTTCCTGTGAAGGTGTCTCTCCTGGCTTTGGGAGGCAGGGGCATTGCTTGGCAATGTGTGTTGGCAGCCTCCTTCTTCTGGTGCCATGGCTGACCAGGAGGAGTGCTGCTATCTTCAAGGACAAAGCAAGGAGGAAGGCTGGACCTGATCTGGGAGCACTAGCTTCCCATTCCTTGTCAACTGTGCCAAGTGGTCTGTCGGGCTCTGAGTCCCTCTCACTCCCTCTCTCTGTAAAATGGGGAGTGCTGTCATTGAGTTGAATGTTCACATCAATGGCATGTAAATATTCACATCCTCAGAATCCGATCTTATTTGGAAAGAGACCTTTGTGGAAAGAACTACACAGAGAAGAGAAGAAGGTTCCTTGTCCACTGATCTATGTCCTAGTAAAAAGAAGAAAATTTGAATACAGTGACACCAAGAGAGAATACCGTGTGACATCGAAAACAGAAACTGGCAAATAGGACTTTAAGCCCAGGGGCACCATTGGCATGGGCTAAAACTGGAGGGACACAGAATGGGCTCTAGGCACCCTGAAAGAAAGCAGGCCTGCTGGCATCTTGGTTCAAAACTCAGCCTCCATAAGTATGAGGGGATAAATGTCTATGTTTTTAAACTGCTGAGTTAGCAGGTCCTTATTTGAACAGCCTTAGAAGGCTGATAAAACAGCAAATACCCCATGCAGCATCTCAGTGAGCCCCAATTAGGAGACTACAACAGAGGAATGGATAAAGAAAATATCTATATACACCAAAACAAAGTCTGATTCAGCCAGAAGGAAGAATAAATACATGAATGATGGAGTTGGAGTTTCTTATGGCTTCAGTTCCCTTTCTGTTGTTGTGACAAATACTTTGACTAACTAAAACCAAGCCCAGGGGAGGAAAGGGTTTATTGAGCTTATACTTCCAGGTCACAGTCCATTATTGAGGGAAGTCATGGCAAGAACTAAAGCAGAAACCTGAAACAGCAATAGCAGAATACTGTTTGCTGGTTTGTGCTCTTGTTTTCTTAGCCAGATTTCTTATATAGTTGGCAACCACTTGCCTAGGGAATGGTGCCTCCCCCAGTGGGCTGAGCCTTCCTGCATCCATTAACAATAAAAAAAATATCCCCCTACACATACCCACAGGCCAAGCTATTCTAGGCAATTCCTAAATTGAGTCTTCTCCTCTCAGATGACTCTAGACTATGTCAAGTTGACATTTAAGACCAACCAAGACAAGTTATACCAAGCAAAACAAGCCAGACTCAGAGTACAAACAAATATATATATGTATAAGAGGAAATATAAGAAGGGGAGGGAGGGTTGATATGAACAAAACACATGATTGACATATCCAAAACAATGAATTTTTCTAATAATTTAAAAATTAAATTGATAAAAGCACATAAAAATAATTAAAAGGGAAAGAACACTCCTCTACTCACATATAATTCAGAGAACACATGCCCACATCTTCTCTGGAGTTGGCTATGGGTGATGGAGTCTCTTTGCAGGCAAAGCTTAGGAGCAGGGGGACTTGGAGCATGGCCTGATCCATCCCCAAGGCTGTTTGCCCAAGTGCCCACATAGCTTGGAATCAAGACTAGTCTCCATCTTCTCCAGTTGTGCAGGGACCTGCTGGATGACTTGCTTGTGAATAAAGGAGGAACCATATTTAGATTCCCCTGGACCAGTTTCCCCTGCATGTATTTCTTGTTTGGGAAAAATGACAGGGACCTCTATAGTAAGAAATTACCAATACGGAGTCAGGTAGAAATATAAGGGTATTTAATAGGGAAAAGCCTTACTTACAGAGCGAACCAGCCAGCCGGTGGTAGTCTGTACAGCAAGAAGCAAAGAGAAACCGAAACCGAAAACGCAGTCCCCCTACTCACTCTGACCACGCCCTCACAAGCCCTCAGGTACTCTTGTAGCCAGCCCCTAAGAAGGCGTGGCTACAGCTTCCCCTACAATTCCCCTTTTAGTCTAAAAGAGGATTAAAACTTAAGAAGATAACTATCTATTTTAACTAAACCCTAAAGTCATAAACAATAGGAAGCTATTCCTAACTAGGTATATACACTATCCTAACTGACAACAATGGGGAAAGGGGGCGTAGCATTTTCCAAGTTACTTCCTGCTGAAATGGGACGATGATAGTCATGTGGGGTCCTGTAGAAAGAAAATGTTAGTATCCAGTCCATGTTAGATGGGATTCACTTGATTGAAGATCTCGCTTGAAATCCTCAACTTGATTGAAGTCAGTACCCGAACCTCTGGCCAGAGTGTCAGTTGAAATGGAGCAAGTTGGATCCAGTGCAGTCGAGGAGATGTGGCCCATTTTCTTTCCAGGGTGTCCAGGGATTGCTGTCAGGCAGGTCTTCATTGGCTGTGTGGGACTCAAACATAAACAGTTAGCAGAGAAATGTTTGCTTGTGTATGTACACATGCTAGGGAATGCAACCATGAGAGCATAACAATTATGAAAGGGTGTACACCTTGAGAGAAAGATCCAAGAAAAGACAAAGACAGTCCCCAAATTCTTCTTTTATTCTGTATTACATCAATTGGCTTCTTGATACAACACAGAAACACTAAAGCTTAGTTAAATAATGTGCTTGGATTTTAGAGGAGGAAAGCCAAATCCACCTCTAAGTCCAGCATTGGTTTAATTGAATAGGGACTAGGAAATAAAGAGAAATAGAGTTTTTTGAGAGACAGCTGTAAAGTTTACCGTATGGCACATTCCTTCTATTTGATGGTTATAGCTACCTTTTCTTCTTAAGTATCTACCCATGCAGTGTCCTTTGCCTTCTGAAGATGAGTTTTCCTGTGAAGATAAAAGCAAAACACTTCCCTTTCCTTTGGGAGGTTTCTATTTAGTTTATAAGATATACCTTAGTAGAATACCTGTCATTTGTCCTCGTCGAGAGGTTTTTCCTTTTCCAGTCGAATCTTGATCAACTTTGATGGTATCCAAAGTTTTTCTTCTCCTGTAGAAACCAATGCAAAACCCCTACCCCAACGTAATACATGTCCTGGTTTCCATGCAGAGGTTAGTACATCTTTGAAGTATACTGGCTGATTGAGTTCAGCAGTTTTTTCTGTAGTCCAGTGTCTTTCTGCAGCTGTTTGTCCTTTTTCATTGGCATTAAGAAAGTTTAGTGTTAATAAAGCATTATGCAACCTATGTTTGGGGGGTTTAGTCTTCCAAGCTTGTTTGTTGAGCATCTCCTTAAGTGTTCTATTAGATCGCTCAACCACTGCTTGTCCTGTAGGATTGTGTGGTATACCAGTAACATGCTTTATGTTATAATATTTGAAAAATTGTTCCAATTTCGTAGAGACATATGCTGGAGCATTGTCAGTTTTTATTTGTGCAGGTATACCCATAACTGCCATCACCTCTAGCAGGTGTATAATAACAGAATCAGCTTTTTCAGAGTTAAGAGCAGTAGCCCATTGGAACCCTGAGAATGTGTCTATGGTATGATGCACATATTTCAAATTTCCAAACTCTGCAAAGTGAAAGACATCCATCTGCCAAACCTCATTTCTCCGAATGCCCTTAGGATTACAACCTGCTGGCAATGGAGTTTGATTATAAAAGGAACAAGTAGGACAGTTTTTCACTATCTCCTTGGCTTGTTGCCAAGTGATAGAGAAGTCCTTTTTCAAACCTTTGCTATTTACATGATGTTTCTTATGAAATTCTGAGGCTTCTAGCACACTTCCAATTAATAAACGATCAATCTCATCATTGCCTTGTGCTAGTGGGCCAGGCAGACCCGTATGGGATCTGATATGTGTAATATACATAGGATTACTTCTGTTTCTGATAGTTTCCTATAATTGTAAAAACAGAGAAGTTAATTCTGTATTATCAGGAACAAATTCTGCAGTCTCAATATGTAACACGATTCTTTCTGCATAATGAGAGTCAGTAACTATATTAAGAGGTTCTGTAAAATCCTTAAGTACCATGAGAATTGCATATAATTTTGCCTTCTGTACAGATGTGTATGGACTTTGAACTACTTTACTTACCTCACCTGCTTTATAACCTGCCTTACCTGATTTGTTGGCATCAGTGTAGAAGGTAAGAACTCCAGAAATGGGAGTTTGTCTTACAATACGTGGAAGAATCCAGACTGTCTTTTTTATGAATTTAATTCTGTCAGTTTTGGGATAGTTGTTGCTAATTGTTCCCAAAAAGTCAGTAAGAGCTATTTGCCAATATTCATTATCTTTCCATAAGGAAGAAATTTCTTCATTAGTTAAAGGTACTATAATTTCTGCTGGATCTTTTCCAGTCAGCTGGCGAAGTCTTAATTTACCCTTTAAAATCAAATCAGAAATCTTTTCTATATATGTCTTTAACTTTTTATTCTGTTTATGTGGCAGAAATATCCATTCCAATATAGTGTCTTCCCTCTGCATCAGAATTCCAGAAGGGTATTCTCTGGATGGCAAGATAACCAGAATACAGTCTAAATTAAGGTTTATCCGATCTACATGTGCATTCAATATTCTGTTTTCTACCCATTGTAACTCTTTTTCTGCCTCATCAGATAATATTCTAGGACTGTTTAGGTCCTTATCACCTTTAAGGGCCATTTTTAAATGCTTTAAGTCATGTCCTTCTACACCAATAATTGTCTGTAATTGAGAAATTTCCCCTAATAATTTCTGAAGAGAATTAAGAGTTTGATACCGATCTCTCCTAATTTGTACCTTTTGAGGTCTGATTCTCTGTAAGTCTATCTTGTAACCTAAATAGTTAATAGAATTTCCTCTTTGTATCTTTTCTGGTGCAATCTGTAATCCCCAACGAGGCAGAACTTCCTTCACCATTTCAAACATACGTTCCAAAGTTTCCTTATTAGAATCTGATAAAAGAATATCATCCATGTAATGATAAACAAGAGATTGTGGAAATTTCTTACGAATTATTCCCAAAGGTTGCTGTACAAAGTGTTGACACAAAGTAGGGCTATTTAGCATTCCTTGTGGCAAAACCCTCCATTGATATCTCCTAACTGGCTGTGAATTATTAAGAGTTGGTACAGTAAATGCAAATTTTTCTCTATCATTTTCCTGTAACGGTATTGTGAAAAAACAGTCTTTTAGATCAATGACTATGATAGGCCATCCTTTAGGTATTAAGGAAGGTAATGGCATTCCAGGTTGCAGAGAGCCCATTGGTTGAATTACCTTATTTATAGCTCTCAGGTCTGTCAGCATTCTCCACTTACCTGACTTCTTTTTGATGACAAAGACAGGAGAATTCCAAGGACTGGTAGATTCCTCTATGTGTCCAGCATCTAGCTGTTCCTGTACTAACTTTTCTAAAGCCTCTAGCTTCTCAGAGGTCATAGGCCATTGTCCTACCCAAACTGGTTCATCTGTAAGCCACTTCAATGGCAGGGCCTTTGGCTCCTCTGAAGGTCCATCATTTGTACCTAGTTTCTGTACAGCATGGATGGTTGGTAACCGTTTTCCATAGCGTCTTACCAGATCTTTTTCATAATTTGTATCTGACACTGGAGGAATATTAATCTGAGTATTCCATTGCTGTAAGAGATCACGACCCCAGAGATTTATAGCTATATCTGCCACGTATGGTTTCAGTATCCCTTTCTGTCCTTCCGGTCCAATGCAGACCACTGAGTTAACACTCTGTCGAACTCTAGATAGAGTTCCAATTCCTAAAAATTGTACATTTGCCTCTCTAAGAGGCCATTTCTGAGGCCAAGACTTTTGAGTAATAATAGTTACATCCGCCCCAGTGTCCACTAAGCCAGAAATAACTTTATTATTAATTTTAACTTTTAACTGAGGCCTTTTATCATTAATAGAAGCTTGCCAAAATATGCGTTTCTCATTTTGTCCATTCACACTTGATTCTTCATCACTATTCAAACTACCATCTAGAGCAATATCTTTTTTCACAATATGCAAAGAACTGTCTATTGTTCCTGTGAGAGATTGTCTTCCACTGCTATTGGAAATGACCTGACCTTTCTCGATGTGGGGGCCTTCTTGAGGCCCCCCTCGGGGTTTCCCGACCTTAAGGGGTTTCCTTGTATGTCCCTGGTCGATCTACATTCATTGGTCCAGTGTCTGCCCTTACCACATCTTCTACACAATCCAGAAGGCAGTGGCCTTCCATATGAGGCATTGTTAGAATTCATTTGTCTACAATTTCTCTTAGTATGTCCCATTTTACCACAGTTGAAACATCTAGGTTCCTGGAGCCTTCGTGGTCTCCAGGGGAAGGCTCTTCCTACCCAAGGTTCTGGTTCATAGTAGTAGTAACCTCTAGCCTCTTGGTATCTATGTTGACCTCTGTAAGGTGCTTCTCCTTGCCAAGCCCTTACATCCTCACCTCTAGACCTTTTAATTTCCTGTTGCCGTTTTAAACCTTTGGAGATGGCTTCTCCTACCCAAGCTCCAGTATCTTGCACATTATAGTCAATGTTGGCTGCATACAAAACCCATTCTTCTAACGGAGCTGATCTGATCTTTAAAGGCAAAAGTATTCTTTTGCATATAGGGTTTGCATTTTCATAAGCTATTGTATATATAATTGATTGTCTTGTTTCTGGATCTGTTACCTGTAATTCTACTGCCCTAGTTAACCTTTGTAAGAAGTCCTGGAACTGTTCTGTAGGTCCCTGTTCTATTCTGGTATAAGCTTCTAGACGTTCTCCTGGCTCACGAACCTTATCCCAGGCATTTAATGCTGCTTTCCTGCAAAGAGACAGTATATCGTCATCATATTCAGCCTGAACCTGTGGGTCAGCATAAATACCCTGACCAAGAAGCTTATCTAGAGGCGCTTCAAAACCTTCCTTTATGCCCTGACGTTCAAGGAGCTTTGCCTCTTCCCTTACCAATGCCTTCCACTGGATTTGGCATGAATTCTCAAGTACAGCTGCTACCAATCGTTCCCAATCTGTGGGTGTCACCCTGTTAAAGGTTGCCCATGAATGTAATAGCTGTTTTACGTATGGGCTATGGAGACCATATGAGACAACTGATTCTTTAATATTCTTAAGATCCTTCGGCTGTATAGGTTGCCATTCATAAACCATTCGTCCATGAGGGTGTTTCTTAGAAGCTGGCTTTTCTACCATGGTAGCTGGGTACACTAATGGTGTACGAGTAACAACCTTAGAAGAATAGTCACGATACCTGGGTGGAGTAGGTGCCTGGGATTGGAGTGATTCTGCTTCTGAGGCATCCCACTGATCTTTAAGCCTAGCAATGATATCCTTTTGAAAAGTTTCAATCTCCTTAATCATAAAAGATTCCAAGCACGTTAGTGAATCTGTAAATTGCTCTAACTGCTCATCTACACGTTTTTCTAGGTCTTTCATACGATCATCCTTAGACAGCATCTGGATGGCATGGAAACTGCCTTCTAGGTATTGGAGTCTAGATTCCAGGTCATGATTTGCTGATTTTGAGTCCTCAGCAATCGACCGTATGGACCTATGTAATCTGTCAGCCCTGTACTGTAAATTATCTTCCAAACATTCAAATCTAGACTCAAACTTCTGATCTGCTACCTTGGATGCTTCAATGACTGATTGAATGGCATTGTCCAATTCTTCAACCCTATGCTGGGTATTTTGCACCGTTGCATCTAGTTGATGAGTAACATTGCCTATCTGAGTTTCTAGCTGGCTACAGATATTCTTTAGCTGGTCATGGTCTTCTGACAGCCTAGCCTCTAAGGCCTCAGACATGGAGGATCTCTCTGTGTTTATCTTATCATAAATACGCTGTATCTCATCAGACAGCTCTGTCTTTAGTGTATTGGACACAGAGCCAAGCTTATCATCCAATTTCTGTTCCACTTGCTGCACAATTGTGGTCTGACCTAATCTGTTTTCCAAAACCTCATTGCGTAAAGCTGTTATTTCCTGCAAGCAGGTGGTGAGGTTATTTCTGTCCCTGTTCCTGAGTCCTCTGGCTAGTAATACTATTTGTACCAGCAAGCTGACTGCCATGACAGCATATAGGCCAATAATTGGCAAATTAGCATCCTCCTCAAACAGTGAATTCACGTAATAAGCAAAAACATTACCAATTTCAGCAAATGATAAATATTCCGCCATGATTTTACCTGATTTCTACTCCAGATGCAGTAAATATATTTGATCAGCAGGTAGCACAGGCGTTCAGTTATTCCGAGGCGTTTGGCAGCAGTCGGTCAGCGGTGGAGAGAGGTCACAAAAGCGGCTGCGCTTATCTTAGAGAGTATACGGCCTTGCGGCTACAACCACTGAAACAGATTCGGGCTTTCCTGCAGGCCAGGGGAAGCCACAGCTGAAAGCGGAGGCCTACCTGGACTCTAGGCAGCTAGAAACTGTCTCTGGGTGGATGGTTCTGAGTAGCTCAGCAGCAGTGGGTCGGCTGCTAGCCGGGAACGCCTGTGGAGAGTGGGTGCTTTCCGGGCCTAGGCGGCGGGCCCGATGGAACCCACAGCCTGTCCCAAATGGGGTGTGGGTTTCCAATATCCCACTTCTGACACCAGATATAGTAAGAAATTACCAATACGGAGTCAGGTAGAAATATAAGGGTATTTAATAGGGAAAAGCCTTACTTACAGAGCGAACCAGCCAGCCGGTGGTAGTCTGTACAGCAAGAAGCAAAGAGAAACCGAAACCGAAAACGCAGTCCCCCTACTCACTCTGACCACGCCCTCACAAGCCCTCAGGTACTCTTGTAGCCAGCCCCTAAGAAGGCGTGGCTACAGCTTCCCCTACAGACCTCCTTGCAATAATGTGTGTTTTAGGGTATCCTCTGTGAGTGAGGACCAGGACATCAGGCAGGGAACACAAGCCACTCAACATGGGAGATGAAGGAGGACAGAGGTGAGCAAAGGAAGGTGGGTTGGCACACTGAACAGGAACAGTGCTGACCCTATATGATGCCCAAGCCTTACAGAAACAGACCCACGTGAGGCTGTCCTGGACACTCAAGATCTGAAAGACAACAGTACAGACTTAGCCAACAAGTAGGAGGGGTTGCTGAGCATGGCGTGGCTCCTTCCAAGGAGTGCTGCGGGTACAGCTGAGTATACATCTGGGCACGCTGATTGTAAGTATGCCCTCAGATTCTTAACACTTTCCCCTTCTCAGGATCACAGTCTGTTCCTTGCTGGGAAGCCACAGTCTGGGCATCTGTGAAGAGATTGGGCTTTTGAAACAGACATGGGGGGTAGGGGACTTGCATTCTAATTAGGGATATCAAACAGTAAAAACTCCACCTACAGCTCCTCTTGGAAAATCGATGGGTGGATCATGATTAAAGCACTAGAATTTTCCGTTTGCCAAACTCACATAATTCTTGATGCTACATTAAAAGAAGCCCATAGCTAAAGGAAGGAGGCCCTTTCATTATTTGGCTTTCTAGTATTCTGTGGCAATAAGCTTACAAAAGGCCATTGGATGTAATGTCACTCTTCTTTCCTGCCAAAAAAATCTAATCTGTCACCATGACCAGACTTAGCTTTTAAGTCCAATTTATATATTATCATCTCACCCATTCATTTGGTCGACAAGTGTTTGCTGAACATCCATCACAGGCCAGACTCTGGTCAAAGATCTGAAGACCCAGCAGTGAATTCAGCAATCCATAGTTGTGTATGGTGTGTGTGTGTGTGTGTGTGTGTGTGTGTGTGTGTGTGTGTGTGTGTGTGTAGTTGCTGGTTGGTAACAAGGACTATGGGAAGACATAGAGTCCTGGGGTCATAGGCTGGAAATTTTGACCAACATTTCCAGATCTCTCACAGGGAAGCAGATGTATGAATGAAGAGATGGAGAGATCAGGTGGTCTCTTAGCTAGGGTTATATTGCTGTGATGAAATACCATACTAAAGGCAAGTTAGGAAGGAAAGGGTTTATTTGGCTTATGATTTCACACCACAGTTCATCATCAAAGGACAGGAACTCAAACAGGGCAGGACCCTGGAGGCAGGAGTTGATCCGGAGACCGCGCTTATTGACTTACTAGCTTGCTCATCAGGACTTGCTCAACCCTGCCTTTGTTACAGAACCAAGGACAACCAGAGGGGTGGTCTCCTAATCAATCACTAATTAAGGAAATGCCATATAGGCTTGCCTACAGCAGGAGGCATTTTCTTAATTGAGGCTCCCTCCTCTCAGATGCCTTTAGCTTGTGCCAAGTTGACTTAGAAGTAGCCAGTACAGGTGGGAAAGGAAACATGCTGGGTGGGAATCAGCAGGCAGAGCACCAAGTCCAAGCATCAGTGTATACAAAGGCGCACCTGTCATGTGAAGGGTGGACTGGACCCTGAACCAGAATCAGCAAAGAAGGAAGTAGGAGCTGATGCATGTGGCAGGGAAGGGTCCCTTTGGCCCTGGCTGTTCTCTCCGGGCTGTGTGGGAAATTGCTGCAAGGTTGAAGCATAAGAGTGATGGGAGATATCTGAGGTGCTTGTAGGTCTCCATGGCTACAACAAGGTAGGGGTGCTGGAAAAAGCAGAAGTGGTGGGACCAGGCGAAGACTGTAGGAATCAGGTAATGGGGGAGGAGAGCATGGAAGGCTCAGAGATATGCAACTCTGGATTCTGCCATGCCTATTATTTCTGTTGTAAATTAGTTTAATATCTAGGTACATTGTAGATAATTATAAGGTCAATACACTGTGCTAGTAACTTTTCTCTGTGCTGTGACATATCACCCAATAAAATCGACTTAAACTAGGAGGAGTTTATTTTGGCTTACAGTTTAAGGGTACTGTCCATCATGGCTGGAAGACATGGTCTCAGGAGCATACAGTCACATCCACAAGCAGGAAGCAGAGAGAGAGAGATGCCTGCTGATGCTCACTTTCTCCTTTGAGGTGAGTCTAGGACCGCAGGTCCTTGGGAGGGTGCCATCCACAGTTAAGGTGGGTCTTTCCACCTCAATTAACACAATCTAGAGCTCTCTTACAGATATATGCCTGGAGGTTTGTCTCCAAGGTGATACTAGATCCTATCAAGTTGACAGGTTAAAACAAGAAGAATGCCAGGTTCCTAAGGTAGACTCCACTTTGGTGTGAATGTAACTTGCAGATCTTCAGTGCTATTCAAGGTCTGAACTGATCAATGCGATGACCCAAAAGGCAGATGCTGTCAGTGTGGTGAGTTTCTCTTTGGTGTCCTGGGGACTTCCTCGACTTCCTCACAGGGATCAGGACAGGTTTCTGAGGGAGCAGATCCCAAGACAGCATTCTTGGGATCTGGTAGTCCCTGGCTCCAAATGCAAGTGGCATGTGCACACCCTTAAGTCTCAGAAGGGAGAGAATGGGAGCCCTATTATGCTGAGCCCTATTATGCTCCCAGTTGTCGGCTAAATCCACAGCTTGTTTCAGCAGCTCACCCCCCACCATATTTGGGTCCATCCCCATATATCATTGTCCTTGGAGGAAAGTTGAGCTTCCTGTTTCCCAGTTAGAACTTCTTCCATGAATCTGCAGAAGAACCTTTCTTTTCCTCTTTCCTCTTTGGGGCCTGGAATGCCGGCCCTTTCCTAGACACCCTCTGGGAAAACACAAGGCATTACATGGGACAGGCAAGGAAATCGGGCTCCCTCAGTTAAAATGCAAAGCTTGGGACTGTTCAGAAATGCGTGTGTCCCTTTCACTGCAGATCCTTGGAAACATTTTACAAGCAGAGTTAATGGATGGAGGGAAATGTTTAATGCATAATAAAGTTGGGCCACATTTTTTTTTCCTAAGAGAGAGAGGAGTAAGCAGAGGGGGAGGGGGGCTTCAATGCATTCTTTGTCAAGCTAGCCACAATCAATTAATGACGAAAGCATTTGGGTCTCGTTCCAGAATGGGGGGAGGGGAGGAGACAGCTCAGCCCTGCCTCCCTGTTACCTCTTAAGGGGTACTAAAGGAAATCCCTACCCCCAAATATTTTCCAAATTAATGTGTCTAACAATCATCTCTGTCAACAAATGCTTTTTCCCTTTCCTGCCTGGGTTTATTGTTGGCTCGTTTTCAAACATGGAATCTTCAGTTTTGTCTCTAAAGTCTCAGGCTAGTGACCCCAGGCCCGGAGGTCCTAGCAGTGCCAGGCTGTGTTTCTTGAAGTCTATGTTTTTTGTTTTTTTTTTTTTTTTTGTTTTTTTTCCCCTAGCAGCTTTAGAAGACACAGCCTTGAACCTGGAACCGAGGGTTTTAACACCGGCCTCATCTTCAGAGGAAGAACACACATTGCTTCAGGTGATGCTCAGACAGAAAGAGTGAGTCTACTGGCTTCTGGGTGGCAGGAGTTCCTACCCATTAAATTAAAAAAAAATCTGCTTTCTTCCCCAGAAGTGAATCGGGGATCAGCAAGCTCAAAATGCACCCAGACTGCCTGCCCTCCAGTTATACAGGAGACTGACAACATCCCTTCTTCAGGGGCAAACAACCCCCTTCTTTCTCCCTCCAAGATCCCAGAAGCATGCTTCATTTTCTGAGTATTCATGCCTTTCTCCCACATTCACACAGCCTGGGTGCCCCTCCAGGGACTAAATGGGATGTCCCATCCTTCCCTCAACATCCCACGTGTAGCCTTCCTGTTGCTCAAGTCATGTTGCCCTTCACCTGGGAGCCAGACACAGCCTTTCATCATCAAGTACCCAGTTCTAGGGGAATCCATCAAACCTTTCGATTTCCTGGACTCCCTCCTTTCTCCACTACTGACTGTCTCACTCAGATGGTGGTCCCAGGCCTGATAGCTTTCACTCCTACCTTCCAAAAAGTGGTGTATTTACCTCTCCAGCTCATCCTTACCCTCAGGGGGAAAAATGCTCTAGAACAATCGGGGAAATCATCAGCCCATACTGCTTGCTTCTTCCCCATGTACTATCTACCTATTCCCCACAGTGAGCTTTCAAGATTAGAACTGGGGTCTCTTCCCATTCAAATGCTCAGAGGGAAAGAACTTGCCTGAAGACCCATAGCTGGTGCTGGAAGTGCCCCCATTAATATTCATAGCATTCGTTCATTCTTATTTATTTACGTCCACAGACTGTGTTCCTATTTATACTTCTATTCCCAGAGCAGTTTGTATATTGGTTTAAGAGAAGAGCTCATCCCTCAATGAATTCAGCCATTTAAATTTTACATTTGTATTTGATATTAATGGCTCTTGCCCTGTACACCAGGAAGCCATGCTCATCAAATGTATTCCTGGAATAGCACTTGTGATCAAGACAAAACACCTTAAATAAATAAACTGTCTTGAGACTAGAAATATGGGCTGCACAGTAGTTGACTGTTCTCTCCTATGGTCGGCTGTGGCCAGAAAAGTTACATGAATGAATGAGCCTCCCCTGCACCCAAGGCATGCATGAGTAGTCACATTTGTGTATACACACACATGCTGGCTTTACTCTGTGTTCTGTTGCTGTGAAGAGACATCATGGCCACAAAAACACCTATAGCATGGAATTGGAGGTTTGCTTATAGTTTCCGAGGCTTAGTCCCTTCTCATCGTGGCAGGGACTGTGGTGACAGGTATGGCAGGCATAGTGCTGGAGAGCTAGTTAGGAGCTACATCTGGATCTTCAGGCAGAGAGGGAGATTCTCGGCTTGGCCTGGACTTTTAACCCTCAAAGCCCACCCACAATGACACACTTCCTCCAACAAGGCCACACCTCCTAATTCTTCTAATCCTTTCAAATAGTGCAACTCATTGTTGACTAAGCAGTCATATTTATGAGCCAATGGGGGCCATTCTTGTCCAAATCACCACATATGCCTTCATATACATTTTGAAAAGATTTTTAAATTTTATTTTCATTTCATTAATTTGTCTCAGTGTTTCTCTATGTGTATGTCTGTGCACCACACGCAGGCAGTTCCTGTGGAGGCCAGAAGAGGGCATCAGATGAGCTACCGTGTAGGTAGTTGGAACCAAGCCTGGGTCTCTGCAAGAGACGAGAGTGTTCTTAACAACCGAAAACTTTTCTCTAGTCCATGCACACACATTTATGGGTGCATGAATATAAGTAAACAACCATGCATGCATACACCACATACACTCATGCATGTGCATACTCACCAGCATGTACACATGCATGTAGTCACATACCCATTTCCTCTTACCACATCAAAATTTATAATTCTATTATCTATTACAAGACGCCCTTTCTCATTGTCCTGTTTACTATGTTATCTATTTTTAAACATCCTGAGAGCATCTTCTAAGATGCAGGAGAGAGAATCACAGACTTTTGACAAAGTGCAGAAGTTTGTGGAATAAATGCCAATGTATTATCTATTACAGGAATTTTTGTCTTTGTAAAATACACACTAAAGTACTGCATATACTACACTATTCAGTAAGATAGAGATAGAAAATGACACTGAAAAAGCATTGTCCAATGAAACACTATAACCCAAACTCCAGGTCCAGTTCCAGCCACCAGCCTTCTTTTTTTCTTTTCCTTCCTTTATTCCTTCCTTCCTTCCCTCCCTCCTTCCTTCCTTCCTTCTTTTTTGAGATAGGGTCTGTCTGTGTAGACCTAGATATCCTAAAACTTGATATGTAGACCAGACTGGCATTGAACTCACAGAGATCCATCTGCCTCTGCCTCCCAAGTGCTGGCATTGAAGGAATGCACCACAACATCCCACCTATTTCTTTTTAAATAATATTTTTATTCTTTGAAAAGTTCATACTATTTTATAACATAAATTTATCATATCTATCCACCAGTAGTACCTCCTCCCCATAGAGCGTTCATCCCATCTCCCTTCCAATTTTATGACATCACCTTTTTAATTGTTATTAATAACTATGAGTCCAGTAAATGCTATATGAATATGAATGCATGGGTGTGTGAGCATCTATTGGTGTATGGGCAACATACAGTCAAATCACCAAAGGACACTGGCTCTCCTTCCACCAGCTGCCAATAGCTCCTGCCATAGGAGTGGGGATTCAAGCCCCCTGCAACCCATGTACCAGCCATTTGTCTGAAAAGTAAAGTTCTGTTTCACTTGCTGGCTTTTGTTTCCTCTCTTAGTCAAAGATGCAGTTTCAGACTTGTAATCATGAAGTTGGGCTGCTTGGTTATGAACTCTAGACCTTTTCTATAGCTATAGCTAGTAAACATATTTCCTAATTCAGTCTGTGAAACATGAGCCAGTTTGGGCTGGCCCATGTGGTTTCAGTGGAACATTTTCCATTTTGCATTGGTGTATTAGTCACCCTTCTGCTCTGTGACCAAAAACAAACAAACAAACAACCCACCAAAAACAACTTAAGGAGGAAAGCATTTACTTAATCTTATGGTTTCCAAGGGATGGAGTCCACCATGGTGGGGAAGGCACGGTGTTAGGAGCAGAAGCTGGTTGGTCACATTTTGTCCACACATAGGAAGCAGAAAGAAAGATAATATGTATGATGATTTTACTTTGGCTCAGGCACTTTGCATAGATTTTATATATATTCAATCTCATTTCATTTTCATAGCTCACTGATGAGGGAGTCTTGATTTTGATTTTGCCAATGATAAGACAGAGGTTGAGAGAGAGGCTGATGACATGGGAACACCACAACTATCTCAACAGAGGTAAAGACATACGTGCTTGCTTTCCCCAAGAGCAAGAAGACTGAGGAGGATAGGACCATTTCAGCAGGAGGGTAAAGGAGTGCAAATGGGTTGATGATAGAGGATAGGTAGATGACAGATAGTTGGATGGGTAAGATGCTAAATGGATAGCTAGATAGTTGAAAGATGATAGGTAATAGAAGAAAGAAATATAGATAGGTAATAAATAGAAGAAATAAGATACAGAGATAGATAAATAGGTATGAAGGATTATAGATAAATGGTTAGGCATCATGATAGATATATATGTAAGTAATAGATATATAAATACAGATAGATTGGTAATCAATAGATAGGTGATAGGCATATAGATGATAGATACATGACACATAGATAATAGATGATAGATATGTGACAGATGACAAATGATAGTAGGTGATAGATATAAATATGTAGATTATAGATAAAGATGACAAATACAAGTGGATTGATTAAAATTAAAATACATAGACCAATGGTAGGTATATAAACCAATAGGAAGACTGTATACATATGATGGATGGTTGTGACCCTACCTAGCTATGCAATGGATAGAAAGTCATATAGATAGCTATAAAAATGTCACTAGAGAACCACATATATATGGCTACATAGATCTGCATCTCTACAGAGAGAGACTTGTGTGAATCAATCTTCAGTTCATAAATACCACAGGAGACAGAGAGAGCATGTCTCAGGGGCTGGAGAGATAGCTGCTTGGTGATTCCATGCTCTAAGTGCTCATGCACCAGCATTTGAAGATTCTTTTTAAAGATTTATTTATTATGTTTACAGTGTTTGCCTACATGTCTGCAGGCCATAAGAGGGCACCAAATCTCATTACAGATGGTTATGAGCCACCATGTGGTTGCTGGGAATTGACCTCAGGTCCTCTGGAAGAGCAGTCAGTGCTCTTAACCTCTGAGCCATCTCTCCAGCCCAAGCACGAGCATTTGAACCACAGCATTCATGCTGGGAAGCTCACAGATACCTACGACTCCAGCTCCAAGGGATATGATGCCCTCTTCTGACTACCTTGTGTGCCTGCACACTGTATGCACACACTGACACAGATGTGTGCGTGCATACATAAATAAAAACAAATCTCTTATTAAAAAGAAAGCATGCCTTCCTGGGTTCTTGAGAGTTTATAGGGGTCCTGTCAGTAAACTGGGAGTGGAAGCATTGTCTAGAGCCATGATTCTCAGCCTTCCCAATCTGCAACCCTTTAATGTAGTTCCTCATGCTGTGGTGACCCCCAACCATAAATTATTTTCCTTGCTACTTGATAACTGTAATTTGCTACTTCACCCACAGGATAAGAACCACTGACCTAGAAAGACCTCTGAGGAAGCATCTGTGATTGCTTCTGGAAAAAAGAAATAATTAGAAAATTCAAATTTTTGCCAGGTGGTGACGATTCATGCCTTTAATCCTATCTCTTGGGAGGCAGAAGCAGGCAGATCTCTGTGAGTTTGAGGGCAGCCTGGTCTTCAGTGTGAGTTCCAGGACAGCCAGGGCTACCCTATTGGAAACAACAGCAACAAAAGAAAATTCAAATTTCCTGAAATAAAAATTTATGTTGTATTAAACCAGAAAATGAAAACCATGAGCTGGGCGTTGCTGGCGCATGCCTTTAATCCCAGCACTCGGGAGGCAGAGGCAGGTGGATCTCTGAGAGTTCGAGGCCAACCTGGTCTCCAGAGCGAGTGCCAGGATAGGCTCCAAAGCTACACAGAGAAACCCTGTCTCAAAAAACCAAAAAAAAAAAAAAACAAAAAACAAAAAAACAAAACAAACAAACAAACAAACAAAAGCAAAAACAAAAACCATGATAGCAGAGTCAACAAGCCGGGGCAGGAAAGTGGGACCAGGACAGTGTGTATCCTCCTCAGCAGCCCCGGTGAAATACCCTGTTGTGTGGGCTCAGTCCTCTCCTGGGTCCTGCAGAGGACAGGTGTAGTGACCATGCAGAGCATGACAGTTTTGACAAAAAGAGACAAAGAGTAGGTGAGTGTGTGTGTGTGTGTGTGTGTGTGTGTGTGTGTGTGTGTGTGTGCATGCACACGTGTGCATGTGCGTGTGTGTGTGTGTATGTGTGTGTGTATGTGTGTGTGTGTGTGTACGCACGCATGTGCATATGTGTGTGCATATGCATGTGCGTGTGTGTGTGTGTGTGTGTGTGTGTGTGTGTGTGTGTGCGCACGCATGTGCATATGCGTGTGTGAAAGCATCCAGCAGCATGCCTGAGCCTCCTTCATCAATCAATAGATTCCTCTGGTGCTTTCACATTTCAGGTTTTCTTTCTTTCTTTCTTTTTTTTTTTTTTTCCAAATAGCGGTCAACACATAGTGGTCGGCATGGGGCACAAACAGCTCTTTGAGGCTCTGCTTTCAATTCTTCCCAGAAAGTGGCTCACAGCACAATCCCTGGGTTGTTTGGTGGCTGTAGCTGTCCTGGTTAGTTTTTATTGTCGACTTGATACAACCTAGAGTCACCTGGGTAGAGGGAGCCTCTATTGAAGAATTGCCTCCATCATATTGGCCTGTGGGCATGTCCTTGGGTATTTCTTGATTGTTAATTGGTAGAGGAGGGCCCAGCCTCTCCTAGTCAAGTGTACCACCCATAGTCAGGTGGCCTTCGAATGTATAGGAAGGGTAGCTGAGGTTAAGCCAGAAAGCAAGCCAATAAAAAGCTTTGAGTTCCTGCCCTTATTTTGCTGGGTGACAAGTTGCTTTTGTATGCATACATTCATGTATGTGTGTGTGCATGTGTGCGTGTGCGCACATACATGCACACATGTGTGTGATTGCATGTGGAGGTCAGAGGTCAACCTTGGGTGTCATTCCTCAGATACTCTCTACCTTATTTTTTGTTGTTGTTTTATTTTGACACAGGGCTGGCCTGGCTCTCCCTCAGATCCCTGGCTCTAGGCTGCCTCTTACTAGAGGCACCTCCCCTTCCAGTGTCTCTGGCCAGACCCACGGAGTCTTTCCTTGGCATTCAGAAGAGAAACCTGTGGCCATAGAGGTCAGTGGACTCCCCCAGCACAACTGCTGTCAAAAGCTCTAAAGTGGTCTGCAGTACCACATGACTTTCCCCCACCTACACAAATGGCTTCATTAGCAAGGCATTTTATTCTCTTTGTTAGAAAATGTCCTTGAGGTGAGTTGTCCAACTATGGCCTGTTCTTTAATTCCATCATTTGAGCAGGCTTTAGGTGTGCAGGATCACCATTCTTCAGCTGGTCCTGTTTCTAGAACTTAATCTGGAAAGCCCTGCAGACTTTAGTCTCTGCTACAACATAAAGCAATTTCTAAAATAAGTGTGGTTCTGCCCTCCCTACTTTCCACAAAATGAACATTGTAGAAGTGGGAAAAGGCTGAAGTGTGTAGGGCAAAGATGCGCTGTCTTGGGTCCAGGTGAGGGTGGGTTGTAAGGTACAAAACATTCTATTGCTATTTAGCAGCTTTGACCTGCCCACAGTTACTATTGCTTTGGGCTCACCCCATATGTGTTCCTGCATTATGGGGCTGGGGAGGCAGGCAAACTGACCTAATCAAATCCCATCTGCCTTGGCCAAGGATTGGTTGACTTTGGCTGCGAGATTGCCAGTTGCTCTTGAGGCAGCAATGGGGTGCAGCATGGGTGGGAGGCACTAGGCAGAGGAATCCCCCCACATTCCACATCCCAAGTGGCAAGTGATCTTAAATTAATCCTCCCAGAGATGTGCCCCACAGTGGGTGTTGTTCAGAAACTGGTGCCGGAAAAGGAAGAAAATAGTGTTTCCAAAGCTGGAATTTTAAAGGGCGCAGGCAGAGTGAGGTAGCACCCCACGGTTGCTATTTCTTTCTTTGTATATATAAAAAAAATACAAAAAAGCTTCTCCTGACTTTGAAAGTAGCTACTGCATTTTTTTTTTTTTTAGAAAAAAAAATCAAAGCCCTACCAACCATTTCCTTTTGACAATGGAGAGGGAGCCATCCCACCCCACCCCCCTCCTCAGTCAGTACTGGGCTTGTGTGGAATACAGCCTGCTGGCCTTACACAATTCACAGCAGGCATGGGCTATTTTTACTACAGAACACCTAGGCAGACTTGCCGAGTGGGCAGAGGAGAGAGGCCAGCCTCCCACAGCTGACCCCAGTTGATGGCTCCTGGGTGGGACTCAGCCTGCAGCATCTCTGCCTTTGTTTCTACAAGAGCTCCTGTCAGAGTCCCCCTTCTAAGCCCTGCCTGTGTGTGGGGACCCTGACGTTCAATCCTCACCACAGGAGGACTCAGCGACCAGCAAGGCATCAGGCATGCCATCCTTCATGGAGAGGGAGTTGCCCTTCAATGTACCTTCCTGCCCACTGCTGGGTTCCAAGGTTGGCTGAGGTGACCTCCCTATTGCAGATGAAGGGCCCTTTCATCTGTTTGCTGTCTTACTGCTCTTTTTCTATTGCCATAAGGACCATGTTTTTGTTATTCTTTGCTTACTAGTGAGTGACTACATTTTTAATGATGGTGGGTCATAGAGGCATTGGTGGCCTCAGAGAAGGAGCTCAATATGGTGACTACTGTGTAAGACCCTACACTAGCATGTAGGGTGCCATCATCCAGAATGTTCTCTGTAAGAATGCAGTCTTCCTGGCAAGGGGCTCCCTGGTCTTGTCTCTGGGATGGGCTGTGGCATCTGACCTGACACCAGCTTCCTGTGTAGGTTGCTGACTGTGCTCTCTTTAGCAAATAGATATTTTCCTGAAGCAAATAGAGCCATAATGTTCAGGATATTGACACTCTGTTGGGAGACACATCTCACATGTTCTCCATGCCTTTCTATTCTTTCACCCCAACCCTCTGCATTCTGTCCAGCCCAACAATTACAGGTTTCAGTCTCCAGCAGGACAGAGTGGAATGAGTCCTTCAAGTGGATGGTACTCCTTTCCACAAGTTGTATAAAGTGGTGATCTAAATGAGGTCAGTGAAAAGAAAAGAGACAGGCCAGTCTGTAGCTATGGCTCATAAGGTAGAGGATGATTTCCAGGGGTGGGGGTGGGGGGGCTGCAAGGCAGTCATTAGAATGGTTCCCCCATCTTGCAGCCTTAGTGGACCAGATGACCAGGGAGCCAGCAGAGGGAGACACTCCTGTATTTCCCTTCTATATGTACAATATGACATATGTGCAAATACATAGACATACATGCATATATATATATATATATGTATATATATATATAAACATAAGGACATACTTTCTTACTGTCCTAGTTATTAGTCTATTGCTGTGAAGAGATCCCATGACCAAGGTTATTTATAAAAGAAAGCATTTAACTGGGGGCTTGCTTACAGTTTTACGGGGCTAGCACATGGCTATCATAACACATGGCAGCAGGCAGGCAGAGTGCTGGAGCTAAGAGTTTACATCTAGTCCACAGGCAGAGAGGTAAAGAGAGAGGAAGATTGGGCCCAGCATGGGCTTTTGAAACCTCAAAACCCATCCCCCAGTGACACACCTCCTCCAACAAGGCCATAATTCTCAGAACATTTTAGGGTCACATGACTGGATTCCACTGTCACTTTGCTGAACATGCAGCTGAGACAACCTGATCCTGGAGAGGAAGAAGTTTTGCTCTCCTCTGATGGGTTCACCCACATTTCCAGTAGAGACTGAAAAACAGCCATACCAAAGACTAAATAATAAGGTTCTCCACCAGTCACCATTCCCTTATTGAATTCCCTTATTTTCCTTCCCACCACCACCCAAAAATCACAGAACACCTTTGTTTTTCTCCTGGAGTTTGGATTCCTAGGATAGTCTAGGAGGACACTGCTGGCACCCACGTCACCCTGCATGGGTCTGGCCCTGGCCTCTCCATGGAATTTCCATGGTGCTTTGGTTTTCTTTATCCTGTGTGAAAATAGCGGGGCCCTGGACACAGATGGTAGCCCTCTAGCACCAGTAATTATGGCTGCCACGGTGGCTCTGATAAAGTTCTGAGGGCTGCCTTGGGCGCTGTTGCTCTGCCTTTGTTCTGCCGTAGTCACTTTCCTCCTTAGGAAATGAAGAAAGATGGACAGGGATATCTAGGGAGTGGGGCGGGGGATATCAACAAGAGACTAACCATTAAAACACCATTAGTCCTGCCACCCTCAAAGAGGCATTGGAAAGAGTTGGGCAGGCTCAGAAGCTCTAAGCTCTGCCAGGGTCTGCAACAGAATCACTGAGCAAACACTGGGGTTGCTGTGTTTTCAATAAGTAGAGGTGGGAGCACTACTTGGTGGCTTATCGCTGTCTGGGAGGGCTCTGGATTTCCTGTTAGAAACCATGAGGTCAAGTTTAGGAGGCAGGTCTTCTGAGTCAGGGAGGAACTGAAGGCTGTCCCACTGGCAAGATAAGAAGTTGGCCCTTTGGAGGGAGTGGACATATGCAGTGAGACAGAATTTTCAGGGCATGCCATCAGGGCTGTTGCACAAATGAACTCCCAGCTGCTGTGACAGCAAGCATATGACTCGTACAAGGTCAAGCCAGCCAAAATCCCAGTGTGGGTGGGGGAGGAGCTCATGAAGCCCTACCCCTACCCAAGGACACTGGCCATTGATGGCTTCTGGGGAGGAAGAGTCAGTTTTTGTTCCAAGATGTGGACACGGAGAGTGTGTCTACCCATGCTCCAGTAGATGGCCCTACACCCATGCACATACAGATATCACTAAATGGATTCAGTGTTTAAAAAAAGAAAAAGCACATGAAGTTGGGAAGGAACACTGGTGGTAGGAATGGAGGAGGGGTTGGAGGGTGGATTTAATGGAAACACATTATATGCATGTATGAAATAAATTTTTAAAATGTAAAAAGAAGCTGGTGTTTTATAAATGCTTGCCTAAGAACCTGCTCTAATTCCTAGGCTGGAGTCTCAATTCCCTGAAGCTCAGAGGGTGTCTGAGTTAAGGTTTTCTATTGCTGTGAAGACACCATGACCACGGCAACTTATAAGAAAACATTTAACTGAGGTGGCTCATTACAGTTTCAGAGGTTCAGTCCATTGTCATCACGAAGGGGAGCGTGCGGACAAGCAGGTAGATGTGGTGCTGGAGCTGAGAGTGCTACATCTTGCAGGTAACAGAAAGTCAACTCAGACCTGGGTGGTATCCTGAACATAGGAAAACTCAAAGCCGGCCTCCACAGTGACACACTTCCTCCAACAAGGTCACACCTACTCCAACAAAGCCCCATCCCCTAATACTGCCACTCCCTATGAGACTATGGGGGCCAATTACATTCAAACTACCTCAGAGAGTAAATGAATTGAGACAATATCTTTCTTTTGTTATTTTTTTAATTTTAGTAGTTCAAATTAGGAACAAGCTTGCTTCAGATGTCAATCCCTTCTCCCTCTCCCTCCCCACCCCCCTAACATCCCACCTGCCCCTAGCCATCCCCCATCCACTCCCCAGGCAGGGTAAGGCAATATCTTTCTTTTTAAAGGCAAATGCTGAAAAATTAGGTCAGTAGTTGGACCTGTCCCAGTAGGATGGCTACACACAAATACTAAGGAACAAACCCCCAGATCTTGACTTCAGATACCCAGCCTCCACATGGATCGGAAGGTCAGGTTCTTTTAACCATCTGATCCAGGTACCATGTCATATGAGTTCTAACACAGCAGGTGGGAATTTCATTTCAGTAGTTTTTCTGCTTTAGTGTGAAGGGCCTTTTCCCCCCTTAGCCTTCATTTAGCTCTTCATCTCTGAGAGTGAAGCCTTTGCATCTCCTGGGATGTCAGGAGAAGATTAGTGACATTGGAGAACAGAGGACTAAGCCTCCGTTATCTCTTCATAGGTCTTTACATACTTCACATTTCAGGACTTCATTCAGAAGAAGTGAGAAATGTATCAATAAATGTGGCCAGTTGATAGGGCGGTTTGAAAGAAAATGATCCCCATAGGGAGTGGCACTACTCGGAGTTGTGGCTTTGTTGGAGTGGGTGTGTCCTTGTTTGAGGAAGTGTGTCACTGTGGGGGCAGGCTTTGAGGTCTCCTTTGCTCAAGCTACAGCCAGTATGGCACACAATTTACTTCCTGTTGCCTGCAGGATCAAGATGTAGAACTCTCAGCTACCTCTCCAGCTCCATGTCTGCCTGTACAATGCCATGTAAAGAACCAAACCTCTGAAACTGTAAGTCAGCCCCAGTGAAATGTTTTCCTTTATAAGAGTTGCCATGGTCATGGTGTCTCTTCACAGCCATAGAAACCCTGACTAAGGCTGTTGGAATGTTTCTTTCTATTTGAGTGGTGAGTTGGGGTTAATGGCATGCAAAGACAGCTTTCTTCCTTGGGTTGTGTAAACTGAAGTTCTCAGAAAAGAAGCTGCATCTGTGTTAAAGATTTCACAAGACTGATGGACTGAGTAGAGATTTGGGGTTGTGGAGCCTTGGAATAGTGCAGATTGGGAGCCAAATTATCTCCTTAATAGCCATCCATTGCCCACCTTTGTGTCTGACTTAGCATCATTTTGGCTATCAGGTGAAACTTAATATATTATATTTATGTATGTGTGTCTGTGTATACACGTGCCATATGTACACAGCCACCCACTGAGACCAGAAGAGGCCATCAGATCCCCTGGTAATGGAGTTACAGGTTAGTTGTGAGCTGTCCTAAATGAATGCTAGGAAATTGAACTCAGGTCCTTTGGAAGAACAGCAAATCTCTCTCAATTGCTGAGCCATCTCTTTAGCCAAAAACTTTTATAACATATTCTTAGCAGACCCAAAGGGCTTAGTCATCAGATATCATCTGAGACCTGAACCTATAGTTCAGGTGTCCCTGTGTTACTCTGAAACTTGCTGTTCTGTGGCAGACTTTTCCTGGGGAGACCAACATACTCACCACGTCTACACACTCACCCCAGACTGTGAACCTGAGACAGACCAAAGTACAGATAGCATCAAAGTCCAACTTGGCAAACCAATGAGTATTATTGGGCTTATTTCCATGAGTGTGTGTGGCGGGGATGGGGGTACCTACATGAGCAGAAATGGCTCAAAGACAGCTATAGCATCAAAGCCTATCCCAGCATGGGTAATGGCTCACAGAAGCTGGAAACCTGGAGCACACTGAATAGCCTGCAACTCAACAGGTTGGTGAGTGTCTTTTCCTGGTGGCTCAGTTGGACTGAGCCCCTTCCAGGTACCTCAGCTAGTCTGAATTTCTTCTAAGTTGTTCGGCTGTTCCCTGCTTTATCCAAGTACCAAGTCTTGTCTCAAGAGTTCACTTTGCAGCTTGGCTTGTCTGAGAGTGACTCTCAACAGTCTTTGCTGTTCATATACTAACATAATGCATCTGCTTGGTTTCAGGGACTTCCTGAAGCTATTTTGAGTTATTTCCAGTTTTTTAGCCACTTCCCTGAAGGATAGAATTCAATTATGGAGGAAACTGTTACACAGCTCTGCCTACCTGATATTTGTGTCTTAGTTCATTGCTGAGATAATATATCATGACCAAGATGTAACTTATAAAAAGAGGCATTTAATTGGTTTGCTTATTCAGAGGGTTAGTACATGACCATCATGGTGGAGAGCATGACAGCAGACAAGCAGACATGGTGCTGGAGCAGTTGCTGAGAGCTTATATATTTATGTGTAGGCAGAAGACACAGAGAGAGACTGGACCTGGCATGGGCTTTTGAAACTTCAAAACCCACCTCCCACAAGGCCACACCTACTAATCCTTCCTAAGCAGTTCTATTGACTAGAGGCCAAGTATTCAAATACATGAACCTATGGGGCCATTATCATTCAAACCTCCACAGTTTGCATCATCTGAGTTGAAAAGTATCTTGATTTATTACTTTCTTCTGTTACTATAGAAACTTTGTGACACTATTACCACACTGGAACATGGTATTTGGGGGTACCCTTTATCTGTGTTTCTGAACCACAGTCATTCATACTCGACTCCAGAATGAACTATCTCCTATTCTCTTTGAGGTGAGAGCTATGTGGGTTTTTGTGCATGTATCAACAATACTTCCATTTGTGCCGGTTCAGGAAAAAATAAAATTCCAGGGGGTTTTCCCTGCGCTCTTGGGTGCACAAGGGGCCGCTTGCTCATTCTTCCTCTCTGATTTCTGATTCTGCCAGGGGCACTGTTAGAATTACAGTGCTGATAAGGGGGAAACTGGGCCAGGATTTAAATTAATGCTTTTAGACAAATATCCGTTCAATCTCCAATTCTAATGCTAATTACATCTGTGGATCAAAGGCCACTCACTAAAGTTTGGCTTCTGAAAAACAGGAAGAGATTTACTTTCTTGTTTGATATTTTCATGGGACTTGATGGGGAGGGAGGAGAATGAAGAGAAAGGTGGGGCTTCTCTCCCAGCCTCCTTTGGGGGGGGTGCGGGGAAGTCTAGGCCTTCTATGTGAGGATGTGGGAAGGGACATTGAAGCTTTGATGCTCCTGCTTCACCCTTCCCTTCTGCTCTCAGTCTGTCTGGGCTCCAGAAATGGCTGCCTGGGCAACAAGCAGAGAAAAGATGAAGGATTGCCACCTACACCAGGAGTGAACTCCAATGTGAACCTTGGACCCTTGGTGATGTGGACAGTGCATGCCCAATTGCAAAAACAGATCCCCCTGCTAGGACTGTTACTGGGGGCACAGCTGGGTATCTGTTGGGAAGTCTCAGACCTTCCTCTCAATTTTGCTGTAAATATGAACTACCTTAAACAATAAGGCATGTTTAAAACAAAGAGAATGGGCCCCATTGAACTTCTTAACCATGAGTAAAGGGTTTTTAGGGTCTAGGTCCCTTTTCCCTTGTAGAATACAGAGTTAAAAGAACACAGAACAAGAGCTTTGCTAGAATCCCCTCCCTGGGGAACATCTAACCCCTCCCCCTAATTTTCCAACAATGAACCAAAGTATGATTGCTTTAAAGTCCAACCTGGGGAAGGAACCAGCTGGGCTTATTTATAGAGCATAAGTGATCCCAGAGAAGCCACACTGGCAAGTGTCCACCTAGTGTGGATGATGGCTTCTCCATGGTGGAGAAGATGGACATGCATCTAGCATTCCCCAACTAATATATACTCTAGTCTACTTCCCTATCACCACCTGAGACCATGTGTAATTTGAGTAGAACTGCATACATACAATTGGGACTGGGGGGGTGGATTGTGGTAGAACCTCAGGTGAGGGCTCAATGACTTCTGTAACCACTCCTTCTAGGAGAGAATGTCCACAGGTCCCATTGTGATAGACTGTCACAGTAGACTCAGCTGTTCTGATGAAGATGATGGCAGTTTGTCTGGAGGAAAAGCTCCTTGCAACAGAGACAGGTGAGACAGATGCATTAGAGGGATGGAGACCCAGGCCTGTGGCCGAGGGAGGTGGCAGAGCAGATGAGGGAACAGACAGTGTGGTCAGGGTAGAAATCCCAGCCATTTCTGAAGTAGAAGCTTAGGTTGACCTGAAGTCAGGATAACATGGATGATAAGAGGCAGCCTGGGGTTAGAAGAATCCAGAAACAAGTACAAAATGGGGATACCCGAGTACCTGCCTCCTCCTTTCTCCAACATGACTTCACTCAGTTCCACCGTTAGGTATGTCTACCCAGATAGAGTGCCACAGAGGCCCGAGACAACCAGTGTGTTGCATGTCTGGGTGTTAATCCTTTCTATCCCTACCTCTCTCTGCTGGTCTACCAGCCAAAAACAAAAACAAAAACAAACAAAAAACCAAAACAAACATTCTCTCTGACTCATTCATTCATTCATTCATTCATTCAGCCATAGATTGGATGTTGCTTCTCTGTTGCTGTGATATGCACTGACCAAAACTAACTTGGGGAGGGAAGAGTTCATTTCAGTTTATAGGTCACAGTAGGTCACTGAGGGGAGTCATGGAAGGAACCCAAGGCAGGAGCTAAAGCAGAGACCACGGAGGAACACTGCTTAACAGCTTGCTCTCGGTGGCTTGTTCAGACTGCTTTCTAAAATCATCCAGGACTACCTGCCCAAGGATAACAGCACCTATAGAGGGCCAAGCCCTCCTGCATTAATCATCAATGAAGAAAATGCCTCACAGACACCCTCACAGGCCAATCCGATGAAGGCATTTTCTCAATTGAAGTTCCCTCCCCCCAAGTGCCTTGAGTTTGGGTTGAATTGATAAATTCGTGATGGATAGTCACAGAACTGGCCTACAAGAACACAGAGATATTGAGCACGCAAACCATGCAGCTACTATCTGAGTATAAATGTGGTGGACAGGAGAGTCCACTCAGAGGGGCCACTGGGGAAGTCTTCCCAGAGGAAGATCTACTGAGATGCAGGCTTGGAAGATAAGAATCAGACCCCATGGAAAAATTTAGGAGGAAGAATATTCTAGGCAAACAAAGGGAAAGCTAAAGCCTCAGGTGGAATGTGCTAGAAACATATCAAAGAGTCCAGGTCCTGAATGTGAGTGCAGGAAGCTTGAGGAAGTCAAGAAGACTGGGTAAGAGAGGTCACAGTGACCCTGAAACCAGCTCAAGCTGGGTGTAGCAGCTCCTAGCAGAGACTTTATTCTACACTAATCAAGAAGCCCTGGCTGCTTGTGCTAGGCTGTGGTCCATATTTGACAGCAATTTTCAGATATGCTGGACTATCCTGTTCCCTTGGGTTTGCAGAATGCCAAGGGTCCCTGTCTAGGTCCTGACTCTCTGCTTCAGCTCCTGATGCCCTGTCCTTCACCCGTATTCTGAGGTCAAAGAGAGAGGCTTCCATAGCTCTGACCCCAGTCATGCCTATTCTTGGCCTTTGGAAAGTTCTGGGCAGCTTCTGAGTTCATTGATGCTTTCCATCAGTCATGTGGAGTAGGATTCCTCTTGTGATGTGTTCCTGGGCATGGTGCTTGAAGCAGTACCCAAAGTGGACAACTTCCCATTATCTAATTCACTGTCTTCCTGCCACAGATGACCACTTTATCAAGTAAAAGTGTCAGTAGCTGGGTTAGGCAAACTTCTATATTAATATTTGGAAATTCATTTTTGGAAAAAATGAAGTTGAGCATGTTCAGTGTTCCTGCTCACTATTTTTTTAAAATTATTTCCAGTTTTGTGCATATCTCTGCGTGCACCTGAGTGCAGTGTACTTAGAGACCAGAAGAGGGTGTCAGATCCACAGGAGTCGGAGTTACAGGCAGTTGTGAACTGCTTTGACATGGCTTCTGGGAACCCAACTGGGGCCTTCTGCAAGAACAGTACCTACTCTCAGTTACTGAGTCCTTTCTGTAGCCCAGTCCACCATACTCACAACACAGAGTGAAACACACCCAGATAGGTCCCTGGTTTTTAATCTTTTGACAATTGACTCCATGCCTCTGAGTGAAATGTGTCCACCATCTTCCCCTGTTGAACTATGACCTCCAACTGATCATACTCAGATAAATGTCCACCAAAAAGTATTTTTCTGTGTGACTATGACTAAAATAACCATGATTCCTGTGAGGAAGGTGCTACTTTGGGGGCAACTCAGGTGTTCAATTTATCTGCCACAACATCTCCATTCTTTCACCTGCTGGACAATGCCTGTTGACTTCCACTTTGTTTTGTTTCAAGGAGAGAGGTGACCTCTGCTTTCAAGCAACAGAGGAAGCTCCTGATATCATCTCCTCCTCCTGAGGACTCGGTGACTCCATTATTTTTATTTTTATTTATTTATTTATTTATTTATTTATTTATTTATTTATTTTTTGACAGGGTCTCACTATATAGCCCTGACTGGCCTGAAATTGGCTTATGTAGACTAGGCTGGAACTCCCAGAGAGCCACCTGCCTCTGCTTCCCAAGTGCTGAGATTAAAGGTGTACACCACCACATCCAGCTCAATCTCTTTCTTGGCCTACGGATTCTGTCCAATAATTAACTACCCTGTGTCCCATGCCTCATGGCCATGGTGCCGTCCAGTCTTACTATTCACAGAGGTTTGCCTCCCTTGGGCCTTGAGCCACTCTCCTGGGTATGTCATTTGTCTACCATACCCAGGCTTCTTGGGACATCAGTCATGACCACACTGCTCTTCCTAGTGGTCAGTCCTCACTTAGGAGTCCCGTGATGTCTCTTGCACCCTCTGCCTCAGTTTCCCTGCCTCCTATCTTTTGGTCCCCCTCTCCTCTCCCATTACTCCACATCCTGCTTGTCCTTAGAGGTTCCATCCCAGCCTCTCAATGCCTCCAACTCTGCCACCTCCCTGTTCAACATGTGCTGAGCAGGTCTAGAGTCCTGCCTCTCACCCAAACTCAAGCACTATACTCAACATCCATATGTTGGCTTTGAAAGTGCAATGCCTTCCTACACTTTGCATGCACTTGACCTTGACTGTGCATTTGACCTCTGTTGCCAACTTTGAGTCCAAGATTCCACCATGCCCTTCTGTGCCCTACCATTAGAGCTCTGTAATGGTCTCCTTATTCTGGACCTTGGCTCTGCTTCCCAAACTTTTCTCCATACCCATACTAAAAACACTCTATTGGTTTCTCCCAGGCTTGAAGCCGAACTCCAATTCTATTCTACCCACTGTTCTTTTCATCCTGGCCATCCTCATGAAGCTAGCTTTACATCTTACTGCACTGGACACTGCCCCTGCCCCCATGAGCTCCAATCAGCTTGGTTTTGCAACAGGGCACCCTCACAAAACAGGGCTATCTTGTCTGCTTTCATTTTTTTGGAATGTTCTTTTGGTATCTCTTCTCATGGTTCTTCAACTCTGACTTCTCTGAGAGTCCTTCCAGGATCATGACGTGAGCAATAGATTCCCTTGTGGTGCCTTTATGATGCATTTATCTCCTTTGAACTCCTGTTGGAATATGTGCATACATTGTGGGTGAGCAGGCTCACGTGTCCATTGTCTGTCTGCCTTGCTGTCTGGGAGGTTCTGGCTCCCATTTTCCTGGGGCCTCTAGCATAGGTACATTGATAAGCAAGCATGAGCTGTGGTCAGTCCTACCTTGCCTCTCTCTCACCCGTACTGCTTCTCCAGTGCTGGGGCATTTTGCAATAAGTCACTCAACAACAATAAGCCAACAGATATTTGTCAGGGCCTTCTGTCAGGTGCTGCTGGGAATTGGGGATTAAAAGATGAATCAGTCTTTCGATTGGCCCCCAGGAGGTTCAGGGTCTGGATGGGAAAATAGACACCTAGGCAGATAAACACGCTCCTACATGCCCTCACTCCCATTGATGACTGTTCCCGTGTGTGCCAAGCAGAGGTGATTTTGCCCAGCCTGGGGCGAGGGTCTGGGGGTTTGAATGGGACAGGCTGATAGCGAGTGGAGAGCCCGGGTCTTCAGATCTAGGCCAGGTGTGTGACTGCTGAGGGTCCAGCCCCTAGGATGAGCATGCAGGAGGGAAAGGGCCTCCCGAGACTTGTCAGTCTCGTGCCTGCAGGACACACAGGTGGGGTGCTCAGGCAGGCTCCTGTGCTTAGAGAACAGGCTGGGACGTACCTAGGAATGAGGTCGCGAGCCAAGCATGGAACCCTGGGGACAAACCCTCTGAAGAGCAGTCTCTCAATGTGAGAATGTATGAAGTTGGGGAGAAAGTGTTCAGATGATCCATAGACTTCCCTGCCATTTCCTGTGCTGACTTGAAAAGTGTTAAAGAAGAAAATATTAACTACCCCATCGCCTCTGCCAGCTCCAGGATTGGAGGCTGAGCCCCAGGGGCTCTTTTCCTGTGCTGGGTTTTATCTTTCATGTTCCTTTAAGACATTGGACTTCAATCCAGTGGTTCTGATCTCTGAACTTTCTGGCTATCACTCATTCTCACTCCCTGAAGGCAGTGACCCACCACATATACTCATCCTCAACACAGATGCAAGTGTCTGCCTCAGTGGTCCCTTGTAGCTCCCCCACTGTCTCCCAAGAGGTCTCCCATAAGCAACTCCCCAACTTAAAACTGGAGATCTCCTGTTAGCATCTGCTGGCTCTATATTTCCCATCTCCCTCTACTCCCATCCCTTCCCTTAGGAAACAACACATTGAATTTTTTCAGCCAGCTGTTATTTATGGGCTAGTCTCGTCTTCAAAAACATGTTCTGACTATGTCTAAACCATTGTGTGCCAGTGTTGGGATATTATCTGTTAACCTCCTATCTTTAAAAGGTGTGGACTCTCTCACAGGGCCCCCACACACTGGGAAAATTCACTCACCTATCAGAATTTGTCTTAGGAAAATCTTATCCTGCCAAACTCTCCCTGAAAGAGAATGTGGAGCAGTGGCTTGTCAATAGAAATGTTTGGTCCTGAGCTCTTCCCTCCTTGCCTGCCAGTGCCAGCAGGAGACTCAATTCAACCCTTCTGGGTAGTGCTTTTGACTTAGATTATTGTGAAGCCCAGGGGGAAATGTACAGGAAAGATTAAGTATGTCTTTCAAGATTCACATGGCGCTGACACCAAAGCCTGATAGGCACGGATCCTGTTGCCACCCTCACAGAGCACCAGTGAGGCATTGCAGAATCACTGTTCTTAACAAACACCGTGAGAGATAGACACACAGTTCATTTGCTTTCACAAATAAGAAGAAAGGTCGGAGACATGGTCCCATCTGGCCTCCAATGTTGTGCATGGTTGAAGCTGGCCTTAAACTCCTGATCCTCCTGCCTCCACCTCCAGAGTGGTTGCGAATGCAGTATGGGTTACCACACTCAGCTTATAAGATTGTCTTTGCCCTTGCCTGCTTAGAGATAAGATTACAATGAGCACTGGGGAGTCAAAGGCAGGCAGATCTCGGTGAGTTCGAGGCCAGCCTGGCCTACAAAGCAAGTTCCAGGACAGGCAGGGCTCCACAGAGAAACACTGTCTTAGAAAAATCAAAACAAAGAAAAAGGAAAAAGAGAGAAAAAGAAAAAAGGATTATAATGAGCAAGCTGACCTTGACATTGACCTTATGTTTACTGTATGGCCCTCAGAATGTCTTCCAAACCAAAAACTTGCTTTAAAACTCACCCAAGCCCTTTCCGCTGACCCATCAGAGACCAGAGTCCTCATCCAGTGGCTGATGGAAGCAGAGACAGACATCCACAGAAATACACTGAGCTGAAATCTGGAACCTAGTTGAAGAGAGGGAGGAATGAAGAACGAAGGGGTCTGTACCAGGTTGGAGAAACCCACAGAAACAGTTGGCCTGAAAAGGGGAAAGCATATCGACCCCAGACGTTCTTTGGGAGGCCAGTACAGGACTGATCCAGCCCCCTGATCATGGATGCCAATGGGAAGGCCCTTGCACTCCTGGGAGCCTCCGGAGGTGGACTGGTGTTTTGCCCTGGTGTGTGTGGGTGACTTTGAGAGCCCATCCCACTTGAAGGGATGCGCTCTGTCTCTGGACACATGGGGAGGGGCCTAGGCCCAGCACAGGAAGATTTGGTGGACTTGGTGGAGCCCCTGTTGGGGGCCCTACCCTGCCTGGGGAGTGGTGGGGTGGATGGGGTGGGGGTAGGTTGGAGGTGGGGGAGAAGGCATGGGGGTGAGGGGAGGGAGAGGGAGAGGGGACTTACAGGTGAAACAAGCCTGTTCCCTAACTTGAATCAATAATAATAATAATAATAAAAAGAGAAAAAAAAAACTCACCCAAAGCCTGTGCTTAGAGGTATAAGGACCTCACGTCTCTTTGATCATTCATGATCCAGCCAGCTTCCTCCTGGCCTTAGTATTGGTGGAGGTGGCCACATGACTCAGTTGGAGACTCTGAGCTGCCTGGAAACTTTCTGCTGGAGGGAGGGGCTCTTATTTATTTATTTACTTTGGAAAGTGTCTCACTGTGTAACTCAAGCTGACCTGGAACATGTGATATAGACCAGGCTAGTCTTGAACTCACAGAGCTCTGCCTCCTGCTTCCCAGGTGCTGGTATTAAAGGTATTCACCTTGAAGCTTGGCAAAAGTCCATTCTCCTCCAACACAGGGGTCCTGGGGAATCAA
Source organism: Cricetulus griseus (assembly GCF_003668045.3). Taxonomy (NCBI): domain Eukaryota; kingdom Metazoa; phylum Chordata; class Mammalia; order Rodentia; family Cricetidae; genus Cricetulus; species Cricetulus griseus. Next base: position 108,048,240 of record NC_048597.1, on the reverse strand, counting down.
ACTTAGGTTGTCAGGCTTAGAGATAAGTGTCTTTACAGGTACCTCTTGGCAGCCTTTTGGCTGTTCGTTGTTGCTGTTGCTTTTTACTGCCATTGTTACTGGATCACATCCAAGTCTTGTATATACTAAACACACACTCCATCCTTGCTCTGCACCCCAGCCTTAGGCTTATACCTTTCCTGCCAGCTTAGGTGAGGGGTATCGGAGCAGGATCGTCAGACATCTGTGTTCCTGAATCTGGGGAGGGCAGTGATATTTCTAATAGGGCATCACAACATCCTTTGAGTTCTGGCCTGGTCTCTACCTGTCTTTGCCCTGAGGCTCATGTGCATGGCACTGCCCCTGCTGCTTAGCAGGTATGAGGAGGTGACAGCACAAAGATCTGGAGTTGGAGAGATAGCTCAGTGGTTAAGAGCACTGGATCCTCTTCCAGAGGACCATGGTTTCAATTCCCAGCACCCACACAACAGCTCACAACTGTACAGATACATGTACAGGCAAAACATCAAAGCATGTAAAATAAATAAACAAATAACAGTCCATTTCTCTGCTCCCTTGTTTTATTAGTGCTCTGTTAGAGTGGTTCTCCACAGAGGCTGGGACCTGCTCTGAATCAAATCCTCCTTTGTAAGTATATGAGTGTATGGCACCCATGGTGTCCAAACCTTTTGTACCCCTGTGGATACACACCTGAGGTGGGTCTCATTGCACTCAGTTGGTTGCTGCTCCTGGAGTCTGTAAAGGTTTCAGAGGAGGTCCATCTCACCCTTCATGTTCCTAATGGCAGTCTGGTTCCCTCAGAGGCCAAGAGCTAACTAATGGTCACACACTTCTGCAGTGGCAGAGTCAGGTGCACAGAGCACCAGCTGATGCCCAGAGTTGAATGAAGTCTGGTGGTGCTGACAGGTGGGTGTGGTGTCTGGCTCCCAGGTTCATTCTGGCTTTCAGAGATATGTACCAACTAAGCAACCAGCAGAGTCATCCACTATCCTTTTGCCCAGGGCACAACCCCCATGCTCTCTATTCATGACTATTCATATATGCTGGTCAGATTGGTGGAGTGAGCACCCCTGTTGTGACTCAAGATTGTATCCCCTGTGGCTTACAATGCTCATTTTTTCCCCTGTGGGTGAGAGGTCCAATCGAGATGGTTTTGGGCTTCACTTGGCAGTGCAAAGGAAATTTTCGAAGCTTCTAAAGACTTCTGAAACATCTTGCATCCTGGCCCCTTCTTCCCTTCATGGCAAGGACACTTCCTGGTGGCTTTTCTCTGGCCATCCCCAATCTCACCTCCTTCCAACTCTTTGTTCTCTTTGTCCTCCTTTTCTGGGGGAGACCTAGCAGGCTCACACAAGTCAGTGACTTGTCATCCTCATTAACCCCACAGCCTGAAATCCCATCATCCATGTAAACTGATGTCTATGGACTCTGTGCATTAGGGAGTAAATGGCTGTTGGGTCCTTCTTTTACTACTGGCAGGTTATAAAAATCATCTAGAGAGCCAGTGTGAGAGGAGTGTGGAAACTGCATCACGGTTTAACATCCCTGTGTCCAAAGTGTATTAAAAGGCTTTCATTCTGGTAGAATTCCATAAGCTATTATGGTTAAAGAAGGGTTTTAGACTTGAGAGCCTCCTCAGCAGACATCGAGTGACACATTACTTGGTAGGAAAAGCATTTATGAAGACAGACAAGGGATGTCATGCCTGCTTCCCGCCTCCCCTTGCTTTGGCGAGTCCCATAGAAAGCCCTCACCTTTGCTTGGGCTAGTCTCCTAAACCTACCCCTTAGCCTGACAGGTGCAGGAGCTGCCACCTCCGGAGATGAGGTCATCTCCCAAGTTGTCAATCACTGTCATTTCTCCTAACTCCTAGGCCCAAGGCATTGAGCCATTAGCTTTTCCCAGGGTCTCCTCTGCCAGTTCCGGGCTTCTGCTCTTTTGCTCCGGGGTAAAATTTCATAGCCTTTGATGTTTGAATCTCTGTTCAGATCAGGGAGCATGCCTGGGGCTCTGCCCAAGGGATGCTGGACTGAGCCAGGCCTGGTAAGAATGGTCTGGGGATCAAGGAACAGGCAAGCGGCAAGGGCTAGCATGCTAGTGATAAGTGGTTGCAGCAAAGCCATTGACCTCCACCACTTTATGGTGATTTAGGGTTACCAAGGAGACCAGATGGAGGGCCTGGGTGAATTTCATCTGGGTGTTCAGAGATACCAGGTGACTAAGGAGGGTCACAGTGGTCCCTAGCTTGGCATCCTCCTGGCCCCTGGCTCTTACCAGCTAATGGTTTCAGTTAGCCTCAGTCCATTGTAGTGGGGAAGCTATAGTAGAATTATCTAGTTCTTGGTGGTGGGTGCAATACCTCAAATTGCAAAGGCCCAGGAAACAGAGAAGGACCAGAACCCAGAGGTCATATAACCTCTAAAGCCTGCCCCTAGTGTCTCTTTTCCTCCATTCAGCCCTTCTTCATAAAGGTTCCACAGCCTCCACAGACAGGGCCGCCAGCTGGAGAACAAGGGCTGGAACACATCAACCTGTAGGGGTGGCATTTCACATTCAAGTCACAGCTGCATACTCTGTTAAGCAGCTGTAGGAATCCTATACATTCTCCATTGGTGTCTAACCATATCCTAAGAAACGAAGGGAGCCAGGAGATGACTCTCAGCAGCCATGGCTTGATCTGTTTGATCCTTTCACTGCTGTCTCTATACAGGGGGCACACTTGGGTTCTTCCCATCACTCAAGCCGTCCCAGCCACGGTGATGAGTCTGGTTGCATCTTCCTACTCTTCCAGTGCAAACTCGCTCTTACCCTCATGACCAAGCATGTGAGAAATCCTGGGTGTGGATGATTTTGTTCTCAGGATATCCCACAGAAAGGAGGCTCTTACCATCAATAGTGTAATAGTTTAGATGATTATTTCTTTGTGTGTTTTCCTTTCTGAATCCAGAGATCTATGATCAGCATCTAGTGCCTAGCTGAGTCTGAGAGTCATCTTGGGATATGCAGAAACACTAAGTCTAAGTGAGAGTCAGGGGCCATGCCCTGTTTCCTGGAAGCACAGAATACCATGGCATGTTTCAGCACTCACTGAATTCCATTTGTCACTTCCTCACTGCTGTGACACATTCCTGACAAAAGCAACTTAAGGAAGGAAGGATTTGTGATGGGGGATGGCCTTCTGTCTTCTGTGAATATATGTTTCTCTTGTTGGTTGATGAATAAAGCTGTTTCAGCCAATGAACAGACAGGATGTAGCCAGGCAGGAAGTATAGGTGGGGCTACCAGACTAGGGGAATTCTGGGAAGGGGAATACAGAGAGTAAGTCACAAGAGAGATACCACATAGCTACTGGGAAGGTACGATGCCTGGGGAATTCTCCAAAAAGATAAAGCCATGTGGAAATACATAGATTAGTAGTTATGGGCTAATAATTAAGAGAGATCTATCCAGTAAGAAGTCTAAGCCATCCACCAAACAGTTTATAATTAGTATAAGCCTCAGTGTGTTTATTTGTAACTAAACATCTGCGGGACCAGGCGGGACAGAAACTTCGGTCCACAGGTTTTTCTCTGGCTCATGGTTTAATGGTGCACAGTCCATCGTGGGGGTGGGGGAGGCATGGCTTCAGGAGCATGAGGCAGGAGGTGACATTGTATGGACAATCCAGGAAGCAGAGAGAGAGAGGGCTGTATGCTGATGCTTATTATCCATTCCAGTATCCCTGCCCTTAGGTTGATACCAGCCATATTCAGGGTGAGTCCCCTACCTCAGTTTACCTCATCTTGAAGCTCCCTCACAGACATGCCCACGTCTCCATAACACTTCTAAGCCCCACCAAGTTGATAAGCAAGATTGTGTGGAATATTATTTTAAGATGTGTTACATTCATTTATGCTGTGAAATATTTGTTTAATGATGCAAAGATATGCTGCATTCTTTTCTGTTGCATTTGTTTAACTCTGTGAAGCTGTGTTACTTTGCCTGTCTAAAAAACCTGATTGGTCTAATCAAGAGCTGAATGGCCAATAGCTAGCCAGGAGAAAGGATAGGTGGGGCTGGCAGACAGGATAAATAGGAGGAGAAATATGGGGAGAGATTGGAAAAAGGAGGAGAGGAAGACATCAGGGGTCTGCCACCAGCCACACAGCAAGCCACAGAGTAAGAAGTTAAAAAAAAAAAAAGAATGTATATCGAATAGAGAAAGATAAAAGCCCAAAGGCAAAAGGTAGATAAGATAATAATAGTTAAGAAAAGCTGGCTAGAAATAAGCCAAGCTAAGGGCTAGGCATTTATAGTTAAGAATAAGCCTCCTTGTGATTATTTGGGAGCTGAGTGGCAAGCTCCCAAAGAGTAAAGAGTAAAAACAACCAACTACACAAGATTGATCACCATAGTTATTTCAGAAGAAGGGAAACACAGTCTCCCCTTAGCAACTTCCTGGACCCATGAGTGTGTACCCTCAGTTACACCTGTCCAGCAAACCCCCAGCTCTGGGCCCAGGGGCTCGGTTATCTCCATGATTCTTCACACACCTGCCCTGCATGATGCAACCCTACACCACCTGCCCCTTCTTCGTGAATCTTCAGGGCTGGCACTCCCTGAACAACCTGAACATTTCCTGGCTTCTTGGCTCTGTTCCCAGCTGCTGGTCTTCTGGAATAAGCTGTGTGCTCAGCGTCAGTTCACACCCTTGACCTGCCTCACTCCAGTTTCTCCCCCTCCCCGGGAGTGGCGGGCCATCCACCCTTTGCTGTCTCAGCCCAACTCCTGGATCCCTTTTTGACATCTTCCTCTTTTCCAACTTCTGGCCCAGACGATTCTGTCACGGCAACAGGAGAACTTTCTACCAATAGGCTATATCTGTAGGTTTTTGGTAAATTGCCCAAACTCCTCTTGCCTTAGCCATTCTCCCCCAACCTCCAAGTAGCTAGGATGACAAGTCTAAGCCACCAGGCCTGGTAAACACTGCTACATCCTAACCCAACCTTCATAAGTCTCATCTGGTTAGCCACATGGGGCTCCCACTGGTCTGTCTGTTTGGGGATGGGGGTAGGGGTGGGGATTAGCTCTGCCCATCCCTAGTACCTCCCACAGCAGATGGCACCCAAATGCCAGCTATGCCACATCCACCGAAGCCTTGGTGGCTCCCATCTGGCTCACCAAGTACTTTCAGTGGTCAGAAAGCCTCGGTGGGTAGGTCACTGTACTTTTTCTTTCACATTCACTATTCTAGCCACATTGGCTGTGCTTTATTTGAGCTTGCCAGACCACCTCTAGCCCAGGACCTTTGTGCATCCCATCTGTCTGGAGCACTCTTTCCTGATAGTCCCACCAACTCACACCATCACTTCCTTTAGTGAGATGATCGTATTTTCTGTAATATCCTATTTATAAACACAGCACTCTCAATTTTTAGACCACTTGCTTTTTGGATGCCTTGCATGCAATCCAGAAATGGGAAGTACAGGCTCTGATTCTCTTCTTTACTTGAGACTATGATGAATTCCCAGGACAAGTGTTCCCAAAACCCAGCCTCTATGAGCAGCATCTGGCAGCCAGGGCTCTTCAATGGGGCATGTGCTAATGGGCAGGGCATGTGCTAATGAGCCTGCCAGTGCCATAGACCTGTCATCTCAGCTGCTCCTGAGGCTGAGACAAAAGGACCAGATGTGTAAGGCCTGAGTAGGCTATGCAGTAGCCAACTTGGGAAATTTAGGGACAGTGTGCCTCAAAATTAAATGTAAAAGGAAGGGTGGAGTAGGTGACTCAATGGAGAAATTACTATGACATTGTGAGGACTGGAGTTCAGATCCCCCAGAACCCATGTGAAAGTCAGATGTTGTAGGCTCCTATAATCCCAGCACTAGGAGGTCGGAGACAAGGAACCCCAAGGCAAGCTGGGTTGGGGCCAGCTGCCATCAGTGAGCCATCAGGTCCAGCAAGAGACCTTCTCTCCATAAATACAGTAAAGAGTGATTGGAGAAAGTGATCTGTCATCTTTGGACCTCCGTATGCACATGTATCCACACACATGTGAACAAGCACACGTGTGGGAAAACAGTGAAAGAAGGCTGGGGATATAGCTCAGAGGCAGAGTGTTTGCCTAGCATGTGTGAAGTTCTGGGTTCAAATCCCAGTATCATTACCCCTCCCCCAAGACACACACACACACACACACACACACACACACACACACACACACACACACACACTTCTTGGTTTCAGCAATGGATGGGACATTAGTTTCCTGGTAAGCTTTTACTATCATACACCATCCTGCAATGCCTGTCCTGGATCTTTCATCTGTGTGAACAAGTCATCCCCGAACACAGGCCCTAGGAATCACTGTCATATGGGTGTGGTGCTGCTTCAGTGTGACAGTGCAGCTGGATGGTCACAAGCACAGCCTGAAGTGTGACAGTCCCTTAGGTAGAATGGGAATCTGTCCCTTGTAATCTCTGATGAGATAAAGCTTCCATCCTCTTGCAGCACGGGGCTTGGGTCACTTATTGATGGAATTTGATGAAGTGTACATTCTATCAGACATCAGCTTTTCTGTTGATTGATTGTTAGGATGGCTCCACAATTCAAGGGACGCTACCCTCAAGTCATGGCCTCAAGTCATAGCCCTGAGAAGGGACTAACATGGGGACTGAAGACCCAAGCAATCTCTAGGTGACACAGAACTAAACCCAGCACGAGGAAGAACTTTCCCAAATGAACGCTGGTCTCCTGAAACCACAATACATCAAACAGACAGAGTGCCCATCACACTAGTGTCTGTGGAAGCAGATGTCACCAGAGTCAAGGCACGCAGCAGGTATATTCAGAAGCACTGTGTGGCCTCCATGATACCACCAGGCTCCTGACACTCTCTGTGGCCCAGCCTGTGACTGGAAGCTAGATTTGCATGTTCTCACAGTGCTATTTCTAGAAGGGCTCCATTTTTTTAATGTTCCATCTGCCCTCTTTCTCAAGATCTTCTCTCATTATGCATGATTCTGCACCTTGCTTATTGAGGTCCTGGTTCATTTCAGGTATGGAGCACCTATCTGCACCATGTGTTTCCTGCTCCGTGTTTGGACAGCCGTCTGCCTAACCCTTAACACACACATGCAAGTCGCAGCTTCCATCTCTTGACCTTGACCATCAAGGGAAAAGGGGAAGCAAGCTTCAAGTTGATAAAACGTCTCCCCAGGAAGTGGGTCAGGATGAAGATGCCGCTGCCCCCCGCAGACTTATTGTGACAAGAATAGCTTCAAGGAGCTTGGTGCATTGTGTGCTGGGGGGGCTGTTCATTACAGCACCCGAGCTGCACTCCCAGGAGGCTGCAGATGAAACGCTTGTTAGTCCACACAATAAATCAAGCTGTGAACCAACCTGGACCACTGGAGGACTTCAAATGGGACTGTGTGTGTGTGTGTGTGTGTGTGTGTGTGGGTGTGTGTGGTATGTCCACACATCATATTGTGCTTTTGCAGTGACACCACACTGTTCTGGGTCACAGTCAATAGCAGCAGATTTTAGATATACTAGAGATAAAAAATGAGGAACCAGACCAAACAGGAACCCTTGTCTACTAGAATAGCCAGCTCTCTCTAGCTGCTCCTGCTCATCACCCTCAGAGGAATGTGGCTTTGAAAGGAAGTTGCCCGTCCAGAAATGAGATGCCTCTATCACTCAGATCCTTTCTGAGGCTAGCCCCAGTGCAGACAGAGCCAAGCAAAACAGCAGGGAACCCTCAAGGTGTCCACAGGAATACCCCCGACCTCCCCAAAATCCATGCCTCTCTTTGTAGAAACAGAAGGTTCTGGGTTTGGGGTGTGACAGGCAGGACTGAGAGACCCTGAAGTCACCCCCAAATGCTCCACCTCTGCCTCTCCTCCCTTCTCTATGATGGTTGCAGGGAGGTGAAACAGCACAGAGTTGGAAGAGAACAGCACAGAGAGGCCGGGTCCTCTACTGCTAGTGCATCAGAGGCACCGGCAGGGTGGACCAAGGTCTGAATGTGACAGCAGAAATGCAGTCAGTCACGGCATCTGTCAGTGACTCCACAGTCCCCTGGGCTACATCCCTGAAGCAGGTCCTCCCTGTCGACATCCCAGAGGGAAGAGGGAAGCAGGCTTGGGTGAAAATGGCCACACGTAGCATAGCATAAGGTGTCACACGTCTAAACCACGGCACACAATGTGCCCGTGACCCACAGCAGGGGTGAACTACCTGTGAAGCTGACACAGATGAGACTATTGTTTTAATTCACCTTCCCAGGCATGGGAGCATCCTATGGCTACAACAAAGGCTAACCAAAGTGCTAGAGCTGTCTAGGTAGCTCAAAATGTAAAAAATGAATGAATGAATGAATGAATGAATGAATGAATGAATGAACAAGCAAGCAAATCAATAAATATCTCGTCTCCAGGGAGCTGGAGAGATAGCTTACCAGTTAAGGGGACTTCCCAGCTCATCACAGAGACCCTGGGTTCGGTTCACAGCATCTTCCTGGAAGCCTGCAACCATCTGTAACTCCAGTTCCTAAGGATCTGGCCTCCATGGGCACTGCAAGTGCATGCTGCACACACACACACATGGGCTGACTTCAGGATACTGCTATGGGACCCTTGCACTGTTTTTCTCCAAGACAACTGCTGAGTGCCCAGAGCCCATGTGACTGTATCTATCGGGGTGGGGGTGGGGACTTCATTGGACACAGATGTGCAGATGAGATGCCAGCTGTCTTTGATTAAGTCAGAGATTAAGAGATTTTCAAAACTCAGGAACAATGCACTCCTCCATGACTTTTGGGGTTTTAGGAAATACAATTGAAAAGTTTTGAAGTGTTGCCTTAGCATGCAACCATATTGTTTTTTTGCCTTCCAAGACAAGTGAATATTTTTGAAATCTCCGAGTTTTAGTCCGCAACTGGATAGAAGTGTAACTAACATGAACAAAAGTGATTTGTTGTCCCCAGGAGCTATAAAGACGGTTGGTTTTTTTGTTTTTTTTGTTTTTTTTCAAACTGGAAGTTTGAGACATGCTTATCTGTGAGGCTCCAGAGATGCCTGGATCCTGCGAGTGCACACTTGGACTCAAACACTGTTGTACTGAGCTTCCTCCAGCAAAACATCCTCCTTCTGCTTCAGATCAGCTGTGCTTGCACGTGAGCATCCATCAGGAGCAGCCTGTGAACTGCTGATGTTCCCTCAGAGGAGGGCATGGGAGGGTCGTGGGACCCTCACCTGAGTGTCCAGGTGCTTCTTCCAGTCATTTGTAAGCAATTTTGCCCTAATTGCATGCACCCTGGCAGGCCTTAGGGAGATGCCAGGATATATAGTCTAGGGTAAGTTAATGAAAGGGGACTCCATGAAGATTTAGGGAAGCCATGATCCTTGATGGGTGAAGACCTTTCAGTGTGGTTGCTTTGGGGAATCACTCACACTCCTGTCAGTAACCCCACCCCCATGTTTTGGGAAAAAAACCAATTAACTCAGTGGTTCCCCCAAGGTGAGCTTTGATACAACAGTAGTACTATGATTTGTCATACTATGGGTTGTAGTTGTGACCTTAGAAGGAGGAGTAAACATTACTTATGTCTCCCCAGGGCAGAAGTTCTTAAAACAACACACACACACACACACACACACACACACACACACACACACACACAAGACACATCGCATGCATATTAACACAATTGATTGTTTCTGATTTTCTCCTATGTAAGGGGTATTGATCTCATGTGCAGAGAGCCTAATACAGTATACGCCCACAGTGCAGATAGCTAGAGAGAGACTCATTCCATGAGGTTACCATACCTGAGTGACAATACCACACAGTGAAGGTTTTTCCTTGACTGTAGACACTCTGGGGGCATTGCTGGGTGACTCTTCTGGTGCTATGGACTCCTAATTTCCTGGACAAGGTGAGTTGTGGAAAGCCACCATGCCCTCCTGCTCTCTCTGTAGATTTCCACCCACTGTGACTAAAACCAGATGTTCCATGGGGGCAAGGAAGTGGAGGAAAAGATAAAACACCACCATCACATGGGCCCCACCTGCAGGTAAGTGCCAGACACCCCAAGTCAGTACACCTAAAGGAGTGTGGTGTGAGCTGTGCTCACCAACCACAGCATAAGAGTCACTAAAATTTTAACTGAGCAGGACTGGAGAGCTGGCTCAGGGTTTAAGTTCCTAGCAGTCATGTCAATTGGCTCACAACATGCTGTAACTCCAGCTTTAAGGGATCTGATGTCTTCTTCTGGCCTCCAGGGGCACTTTACACACACACACACACAAACACATGCTCACACAGGTGCATGCATACATGCATTCACACATGCCCGTACACACACAAATCTTAAAAACAACTTCAACTGAGCTACAGGATTTTGTAATAAAAACTGCCTTCTACACAATTGTGAGATCATAGGTATTTCAATAACACTTGCAAAAATAATAATTACAAAAGACACTAGTAAATGTATTGGTTGTGTTCAAAGCTGCTTTCAAGAGAACGTTTATTATTTTAAATTGGTTCAGCATTTTTTTTTTTTTGGTTTTTAGAGACAGGGTTTCTCTGTGTAGCTTTGGAGCCTGTCCTGGTACTCACTCTGGAGACCAGGCTGGCCTCGAACTCACAGAGATCTGCCTGCCTCTGTCTCTCGAGTGCTGGGATTAAAGGTGTGTGCCACCAATGCCCAGCTGGTTCAGTATTTTTAAAAGAAAGCCCTGAGTTCAGTCCCCAGCATGGAATAAACCAGCTATGGTAGTACACACCTATAACCCCAACACTTGGGAGGTAGAGGCAGGAGGATCAGGAGTTCGAGGTCATGCCAGTTACATCATTGGTTTAAGGCTAGCCTGGGCTACACAAGACCCTGTTTCAATAGTGATGATGAAGACAATGATAATAAAAGCAAAATGAGCCAGGCAGTGGTGGCACACACCTTTAATCCCATCACTCAGGAGGCAGAGGCAGGTGGATCTCTGTGAGTTCAAGGCCAGCCTGGTCTACAGAGTGAGTTCTAGGACAGTCAAGAGAAACCCTGCAAAAGCCAAAATAAAAGTGAAATGAAAAACTGAAGTAGACAAACATATAAATATGAGTGAAGTAAAAACAAAAGGGTTCATAAGTATATTAGACAAATACATCCATGTACATTTTTAAAGTAAAGTGCTCGCCAGGGAGGTTTCCCAAGCATGTTTTTGAGGCACTTGAAAAGAGGACTTGAATGATTGGCATGCTCTTTAAGATTGGATTTTTGTGTCTGTGCATGTGCATGCATCCTGAGTAGCATGTGGAAGTCAGAGAACAACGTTCAAGAATCGGTTCTCTCCTTCCCACCATGTGGGGCCGGGAATCCAATTGGGTAGTCAGGCTTGGCAACAAGCCCCTATGCCCATTGAGATATCTCGACAGCTCTGATTTATATTCCCTTTAGGAACCATAAAATCTAAGGTCTCGGAACTATCCAAATAAACCAACAAATGAGACTTTAAAATATGGTTCCCATGATATATGTGTTTCATATATGTCATCTGACAAAATTTAAGTCCTATTTCAAAAGTCACGCATGAAGATAATAAGATATCAAAAGGAATAATGAGGCGCCGACATCTGCCCATGGGGCTGAGGACAGGCAATTGACAAATCAAGTCTGTTGAGTGAATAAAGGCGGAACCTGCATTGCCAGATAATCAGAGGCCACAGAGCTGAGGTCACCAAAACTGCACTATTGATGTGAGGATAAAATTATAATGGGTATTGAACAGAAAATCCAAAGACGGAATAAATGTATTTGACACCAGCAAGCATTTCAAATTATTAGAGAGAATAATGTGGAAATACTAGAGTAATAGGGGGTGGGAAGAATTAAGTTATACTTTCTATAGTGCAACAAAAGATTTAAAAATTGTTTTAAAATTTATTTGAGATTAAAAGTTTTACAAATTGTGTGTGTGTGTATGTGTGTGTGTGTGTGTGTGTGTGTGTGTGTGTGTGTGTGTGTGTACATGAAATAATGCATACACGAAGTCAGAGGACAAGGTTCAGGAGTTGGGTCTCCTTCCACTGTGGGTTTCCAGGACTGAACTCGGATTATCTGGTGTATGTGGTAGGCACCTCTAACCGTGAGCCATCATGTTGGCCATTAGCAATATTTTAAACACAAGTGATGGCTGGGGATATATCTCAGTGTGAGAAAGTCTGCGTAGGACACACCAGGGTCTGGGTTCAACTGCGTGTGTGTGTGTGTGTGTGTGTGTGTGTGTGTGTGTGTGTGTGTGTGTGTGTTAAATAATTGAGAAAATATTTCTTCACTACAGGGATTTATATGTGACAGTGTTGATAAAATTAACAAACTGGCAGACTTAAAGACATAAAGGTTAAAATTCATTCTCAATGAAGCAGACCTTGCTTAGGGCTGAGACAATGAGGCCCTGGGTTTGGCCTCTAGCACAGCAAATGGAGTGGAATCAGACACTGAGTAAAAGAAAAAGACAGGAGACTACAAGGGTTACTTATGATGCAGAGACTGGGGGCTAATGGTGTTGTTATCTCTGTCTCATTATTTGTTTTGTTTTGTTGATACAGGATCTCATTCTTAGCTCAGGCTGGCCTGGGACTCACCTTGTAGCCCAGACTGGTCTCAGATTCTCAGTAATCTTCCTGCCTAACACTCCCAAGTGCTGGGGTTACAGGTGTGCACTACACACCCAGCTAAATTGTTGCTATGTGTCACTTTTATTAGTTAATATGATAAGCACCCCAGAAGAAAACCAAGCAAAGGCTAACAGTAAGTAGGAGTGATGCTGTGATTGAATGCTCATCCTTGGTTCTGATGAAGCCTTGCAAACTGAAATAAAAGTGAGGTGCCACTAATGCTGGCAGGAATGGGGCACAGCTAGCTAATTCCTGTTGCTGACAGGCTGTGGGAAGGAAGCATTCCCATGTGCCACAGGGGAGGTGCCAGCTGGATCACCTTCCTGCAGGGCAACTCAACAGGTGCACTGAGACCACTAGCTCTCAGATCCTGTGGCCACAGATTCTACTTGGAAAAACTCCCAAGAGCCTGTGACAGCTGCACAGAGAGCAAAATTGTGTGTTTGGAGGAAAGTGTGCATACAGACTTCTATGAGTACTCACACACACATACATAGGAGTGCACACACAGAGACTCACCCAGGACCCACACCCTTACACAGAGGGACACACATACACAGGCACAAATACACACACACACACACACACACACACACACACACACACACACTGGCAGTCACACAAACACACACACACACACACACACGCACACACAGACACACACACACACACACACACACACACACACACACACACACACACACACGCACGCTGAGGTCAGAGGACAACCTGCAGGTGTCAGTTCTCTCCTTCCACTATGTGGGTCTCAGGGATTGAACTCAGGTCATCAGGCTTGTCGGCCAGTGCCTTTACCTGCGGAGCAGCCTTACCATTAAACTAACAGTTTAATCAAACTCATGCTTACTAATTGGCAAGGAATAGTGTTAAATGGAAAGGTCCTAAAGCAGAATGGTTCATAAACTCCTGGTGAGGGGTTGGAGAAATGGCTCATCATTTAAGAGAGCTTGCTGCTATCACAGGGGACCAGAGTTCAAATCTCCATCAAGCAGTTCCAGCTCCAGAGGACCAATACCTTCTTCTGGCCCCTGCTGTCGTGAGCATGAGGCCTAGAAAGAGGTGGTGGCTCCAGAGATCAGAAGATCCTGATATAGATGCGGTACTTGCCCTCTCCCTGACAGAGCATGGCCTCAGTACCCATGCCCAGGCAGCACCCAGCAATGCCCTGGTCATCCAGGCTGGGGCTGCAGAGTCCCTAGGCTTTCAGAAGCAGATACCATCTCCAGCACTGAGGACATCCTCAGGTGACTGGCTGGAGCTGAGTGACCAAATAGAGCTTCACTCCAAATATTTACTCGCTGGGACTTCACTGTCCTCTACAAAATTCTCCTGGGATCCTGGTGGCCAGGGTGATAGGTCTCAGCTTTTCCCACAGTCATGCAAGCCTTACTCGAAATCAAGTCTGCTTTCTCACAAGCCCCTGCAGCCTTCAACCTAGAGACCCTATTGCAGGAATTTGCCTGGAGGGATTCTGTACCATGACTTCATACAAAAGCATAAAACACAGCATCTCAGGGTTTTTGTTTATTTGTTTTACGAAACAGAGTTTCTCTGTGTAGCTTTGGAGCCTATCCTGGCACTCGCTCTGGAGACCAGGCTGGCCTCAAACTCACAGAGATCTGCCTGTCTCTGCCTCCTGAGTGCTGGGATTAAAGGCATGCACCACCAACGCCCGGTTCTCATCTCAGAGTTTAGTTTTGTTTGAATTGTGTGTCAAATAAGAGAAGTGCAAATTCTCCAGAACCATCCATGTCTGGGCCCTTAAATGGGGTGATTGTTTTTACCCTTTTGTCTTATCTACATTTTAAGAATATCTTCATTTTATAGAGCATAGCTTTATACAGAAAAAAACTGTGACAGTTTTTAATAATATTTTGTCAAATAAGTCTGCCCTTTAATTTGTTTGGACCATTGTTTCCTTTCCCTGCTTCTCTCCCAGCTCCTCACTGTGAGTGAAGTCCAGGTACTGGGGTGAGTGGATTGCTGATGTTTCCATCTATACCGGGTACAGTGTGTGGGAATCAAAGTTGTCCTCGAGTGTCAGAACTTGATGGGGAAGCTCTTGGGAAGGGCAAGTCAGGTGTGTAGGAAGGAGACCTGACCCTCTTGAGGTACATTGGATCCCCAGTATATTTTATTCTAAGTCTAAACCTTTTAAATATCCAGGCACCTCCAAAATCCATGGAGAGCTGTTCATGTAGGCGCTAGGTCCACCCCATGGAGCCCACCAAGCAGGCCTGGGTAGAGGTGAGAGTCTGAATCTGTAAACCAGATCGCAGGTCCGGGTTCAGTGTCACCTCTGCAGCCATGGGTCCAAGTCCAGAGGCGGTGTCATTTGAAGGAAAGCCCATGGCCTTTACCAGTCTGCTGTAGAACTCAGTCCTACAGGCAACACAGCTGCCATCCTCATCAGATCAGGGTTGCCTTCTTGCAAAGAGTCCCTCTGTTAACATCCCGCAAAGAGGGAGTGGGTGGGACAGGCCATTGCATCGTACAATGTAGATCTGCCCTAAATGCATGTGTGCATGTAGCCTGAGCATCTATCTGGGCGGGGTGGGGTAGGGGGCGCCGCTAGAGTGTATATGTTGTGGAACTCTGACTACACAGCTATGGAGAAACCATCATCCAGGCTAACTGGAGGAGACCTTCCAGTGAGACTTGCTTTGGGACCACCCATACTCTGTAAGTAAGCCTGATAAACTCATTGATCCTCCCAGGATGAGCTTTGATGGAACTGTATTTTGAGGGGTTAGGACCTTAGGGAGAGGAGTTAGTCTGTTTATGCCTCCCCCCCCCCCGACCAAAGAAGGAACCCTTCAACAAAGGAACAGGAAATAACTAAAGAAATAGCTCCTGCATTCAGACCACAACCTCTCAATGACACAACCTATCAAAGCCCCACAATCTGAAATCAAAGTGAAATGTCATCCATACCATCGGGAATGGAATAGAGGGGCTGGGGAGACAGCTCAGCCCTTAAGAACACTGCCCTAAGAACCTCTTGCAAAGGACCGGGTTCAGTTTCCAGCACAGGCTCACAGGCATCTACAACTCCACTTCCAGGGGATCCAGTGCCATCTTCTGACCTTCACAGGCACTCACTGTACATACATGATGCACATACATATATTCAGGAAAACATTCATACACATAAATAATAAACCTTTGTTTTTAATGAATGGGCAGAGCTAGCTTGGCGCTGATGCTGAGGTGTATGGAGAGGCTGTTTACAGAGCTCCCTGTCATGAAGATGCACACCAGCCCCTAACCCTGCAAGGAATTCCGAGAGAAAGCATTATTTACCCTGCAGTATAAACTTAGCATGCAGTTGTCCATTGGATGTTGGCATTTGCAGTGCTAACTCCTCTTGGATGCTCAAATGAAAAACTCATTCCTTATAAATAGATTTTTGGCACCTGGGCCCTTCCGGCATCCTAAGCACGTTATTAGCTGGCTATTAGGTAACACAGCTCCGGTCAGAGAGGAGATAGCTTCTGTAAACCCTGAGACCTGAGCTCAGGCTCTGTGCATAGGGCCCTTCATGTGGCCTGAAGCCAGTCAGTTTCTGGGATCTTACTCTCTGCGCTTGTAAATGTGGCCTGAAGGTCAAAACTCTCAGCTGACTCCTGCTTGGTTGCAATCCACACTGGCCCTGAATGCTCCACCCTCAAGCTCCATCTACTGCAAAATTAGGGCTGTCACCCACAGACCCCCTGCCTACCCATCCACAAGAGCAGAGGGGGCTGCATCCACTGTCCCACCTACCACAGCAGAGGGCCTGCCTTCCCAGGAGATAGGTTTGCTAGGACTCTGATGTCCCAAGGACACTCTTCAACCTGACTTTTATAGAAGTCAGCTGCATAGACCAGCTCCACCCAGCTGTCTAGTCCAGCTCTTTGAACTTGACCACCCTCTGCAGAGGCCCAGGAGGGCAGACCAGCTAGGGGAAATGGAGGGGACAATGGCAGAGGCCATCTTCCCATGGACCCTAGAGGAGCATGTAACATACAGAATATCATTGGTCAGGGACAGTTTGAATGGATTCAACCATACCCAGAGTTTCCTAGGGTTCCCAGTATGATCCCAGTGTGATGGCAGCTAATTAGGTGTTTGTGTACCTAAGAAAATACCAGTTTGCCTTGAGAGTCATCCTGTATACTTGCTCTAGGAAAGAGACCCAACCTCCAAAGATGGGGGCCTGGCTCAGCCTAGGTTGTCATTGGTTTGGCTAGGTTATCTGGCCTGTCTTACTTAGGGCTCTGAGCAACTGAAGGAAGAAACCAAACATAGCTAAATTGATGCTGAGTATTGCTCCTTAGAGTATAGGGAACAAACAGCCCACCACAGAGATCCTGCTAGCCAGTGCTATGCTCTAGCCTCCTGTTGGTCTCCAGAACCC
This sequence comes from Cricetulus griseus, assembly GCF_003668045.3. Taxonomy (NCBI): domain Eukaryota; kingdom Metazoa; phylum Chordata; class Mammalia; order Rodentia; family Cricetidae; genus Cricetulus; species Cricetulus griseus. The sequence goes on along the minus strand of NC_048597.1, from coordinate 108,031,166 downwards.
ACATAAGAAGTTGGGTGTGGGACACATACTTGTAATCTTATAATCCCATTGATGGTAAGATGGCAGATGGAGACCAGCCATTCCTGGAGTTCCATGACCAGTCAACCTAGCCAGCTTGGCCAAGTTCCAGGTCAATGGACAACTTTGTCTTAAATAAAAGGTAGAAGGTACCTGAAGAATGATGCCCAAGGCTGTCCTCTGACCTCCATATTACACACACACACACACACACACACACACACACACACACACACACACACACACACCACTGTTGAGGATGTCTGGCCTTTATCTATTATTGTTCACCACCATGATACCTGCCTGATGTCCCTGGGTAGGGGCTGTGCTCGAGGGGAAGCCCAAGGCATGCAACCATTTTTTTTTTTGCATGGTTGTGGTAAAAGAGACTTCTTAAGTCCCCAGGACTGGTCTTGACATCCTTGTTTCTGATTGTCTGGACACTGGACAATCACCACCCTCCAGTGACACTTTGCTCTGAAGCCAATTTGTCAGGCATGGGTAGTAAAGGTGCAGGGACCGAAGCTCAGGAGACTTGGTGGCAGTCACATTCCAGAAACAGCTGGCAAACTTTTGAAGCTCATATTTTGTTTCAGGCCACAAGCAGCTGCTTCTGTCCACCCATCTCCCTGTGCTGGGAGAGGACAGGGGTGGGGCTTCAAAGGGAGGGTTTGGTTGGTTGCTTTTGTTTTTCAAATATCTTTTTTTTTTAAGGGAGAGAAAGAGAGAGACTGTTCAGGTTCTTGTAGAAGCCAAAAGAGGGTTTCTAATCCCTTGGAGCTAGAATTACAGCAGTTGTGAGCTGCCCGACATAGGTGCTAGGGACCAAATTCAGGTCCTCTGAAAGAGCAGTACTAGCTCTTAACCACTGAGCCATCTCCCCAGGCCCATGCTGTGTCTTTCATATCTGTTCCAGGCTCACCCAGCCCTCTGAGATGCAGCCCATCCCACCCTCCCTGGCTTTGCTGAATGTCTGACTTCATGACTGGTACACTCATTCCTGTCATCCTGTGACTTTGTGGCCCTTGAGCTCATCAGCCGGTCACCCACATCCAAGGGAAAAGGGAAAGCAAGATCCTGGAGAGATGGACCTGACATTCAATACCTTAATAGCTACACACCCCTCTTCCCTACCTGCTTCTAACAATGACAGCAGCTGAGATGGAAGTGTCTGTTCTCCGGACTATGTGTATTACATTTCCCTGTGTTGGCATGTGCCTCCTGGGGACAAATACAGGCTGGCCAAGACAATATACACCCAAGGCTGCGAAGTTCCATTTTGCTTTAGACCCCAAGACCACAATGGTATTCTCAGTCTCATATAACAGGTATAAATAGCCAGTGAAAATCCAAAAGAACCCTATTTCCAAACAGGAAAGACTTCATCTGCTAAGCCGGGGCAAAGAGCTTGGATGTGTGCCCACAGTTCAAACCCCTTCACTGCAATTTGTTCATTAAGATGGGAGAGAAAAACAAGATCAGGCCAGGACTCATGTAAGTAGAACAGTGTTTGTCCGGCATGCAGGGGCTGATGGATTTAAACCTTAGTTTCGTTTACAAAAAAAAAAAAAAGCACAGTAAATTGTTTGAAAGTTGTATTCCCCAAAAGTACCATTTAAAACCAAAAGATGCATTCTGGGCACAGGAAGAGGAAGAGGAAGAGCTGGCTAAGGGTTCTGAGGCTTTGGGGAGACCCTCATGAGAGTAAGGGGCCTGGCAGGGCTTAGCACCCCTGAAGGCAGGCCGATGGAGAAATGAGACTGTCCACCAAGTAGGCTGGGAAGAGGCACAGAAGCAAAAAACTTCTCAAATGGGTGGAAGCACAGCGCTTTCTGTCCCAGCCAGTCTATCCCAGAGGAAAAAGAGCTCTTCCCTCCTGTTAGTTCTATTTGGGAAATTCCCTACTTGGAACAATCCATTCTCCACATCAAACGAACCTACCATCCGAGTGGATTAAAGCATCAACCTAGAGAGAAATGGAAACACATGTCCGCACGCAAACATGCACACAGATGTTCCCAGCAGCTCGCTCCGACAGTCCAAACAGGAAGATGGCTAATGCCTTTGTGGCTGAGTAGACACAATGGGGACCCTCTACACAACGAGCAGGATGTGCCATTAAAAAAGCAGTGACACTCTGAAACCTACTGTGGTGTACACGACTCTTGGAAATGTCATTTTACATGGACAACATCAGCCACAAAGAAACTTCAGCCCAGAAATGCAGATCTGCAAAGATGGGAAGATTAGCGGCTGCAGTGGAGGTTGAGGGGTTGGGGGTGGGGGTAATGCATGAGAAGGGGACTTGGAGGTCAACTATGGAAAGCCTTGGGTCTCTCTCTCTCTCTCTCTCTCTCTCTCTCTCTCTCTCTCTCTCTCTCTCTCTCACGCACACACACACACTATAATGTCCTATAGTGGGTTTAGGAGGAGTTTCAATGGGTAATGTGTTTGCGATGTTTGAGGACCAGAGTACCTGCATAAAAACCATGTGATGGGGGTGAAGAGATGGCTCAGCAATGAAAAGCATTTGCTGCTCTCTCAGACGACCTGAAATCAGTTGCCAGCATCCACATCAGGTGTCTCACAACCACCTCTAATTCCAGCTCCAGGGGATATATATGATTCTCTGGATCCCAAGAGCATTTGACATAACAGCATACAAACTCACATGCATTATTGAAATAATAAAATAACTAAAATACTAAAATAAACTAAAAAAAAACTTTAAAAAGCAGGGCGTGGTGGTAATCATAATCCCAATGCTTGGGAGGCAAAGACAGGTGAATGGATTCTTAGGGCCTTCTGGCCAGTCAGTCTAGCCAAATTGGTAGATTCCAGGCCAAATGAGAGACTGTCTCATAAAACAAGGTGATACAAAACTTTAACCCCAGAACTTAGGAGGTGGAGACAGGTAGATCTCTGCAAGTTCAAAACCAACCTGGTTTACATCGAGAGTTCCAGGCTAGCCAGGGCTACAAAATGAGACCCTGTCTCAGAAAATCGAAACAAAACCAGGGTGGAGAATAATTGAGAAGACACCCATGGCTGACCACTTACACATATGTGGACACATGAACCCATGTGTACCCACACATAGATACCATGTCCTCCAGTGGATTGTAGCTACTATTGCATAATTCTATAAATGTATCATAAGCCATCAAACTGAAGTTTAGGCCCCAAGACAGGCAAACACTCAGAAACACAAGCTATTTGCCTTGAAACAAGCAGGTGGGAAAAGACAAAATGTAAGGAAGCCCATAGCAGGCACCATGTATCATGACACCAGGGGACCCACTCACTCCCTTGCACCTAATCCTCATTCTCTCTGAATTTCTTGGCAGATTTCTTAACATTTGTCCCCATGTCTAATAAAAAGAAACCCCCCACAGTGTTTGCTCACTGAAATCTGTGGGTTTCAGACCCCTCACTAGCAAGCTGGGAAGTCAGTAACATTTTGGTACTGGCTGGTGACCCAACATATGTAAATATATCATTTCTCAGGAGCCAAGCACCCTGTTTGAGACAAGGTTGCTCACTAAGATGTGGGACCTGATGGTTCACTGAGGCCACCAATCTTCCTGACTCCACCTCCTCCATTCTGGGATTATAAATGTTTACCCTCACATCATGCTTCTTACTTGGGTTCTGGAGATATAACTCAGGTCCTCAGAATTGCATGGCAAATACTTTACCAGCTAAGCTATCTCCCCAGACCTGCCTTTGTTTTTTGTAACTCCCATCTCTGTGGGCACCTGAAGAGTATGTGTGTCATATGCTAAATGAGCTTGAACACCTGTCAGCCTTTCTGTTCCCTGCCTAGCAACAGATATTCATGGGTATCTAGGCAGGTGAGTTGGATGGTGGACCATGAGTAGATGAATCAGATGAAAGTATCAATCAGATATCCAGCATTGGCACTACTATGTTGGTGGGAACTAATTTGTTGGTGCCATCATCACTTAGGAGTGAAAGAAAAGGAGGGGGCCCAGCTTGCTTGGGTGAAAAATATGTTCCTGTGGTTGCACAAACCCATCTCCATGATAGCCACCTCCATCCACCCCTGAGAGCAGCACCCTCAGACCTTGTGGATCACCCCTGACAGCAGGAGATCTTAGGGAACATCCCTGAAAACAGGGTCCTCAGAGACCTTGGAGCCTTATCCTTTCCAAAGGTCCCAGTTTCCAACACTGCTGCATGGACACAAAGGGTCCATTGTGTGAGCTCCAGCAGATACGTTTAGACCACAGAAATGGCATCCCTGTGAGCAGAAGCCGTTAAGTTTCCCAGGACCCTAAGCATGTCACTCTATGACCTGTTCCATATCAGAGAACTTGGATGGGCAGCTGTGAACTACTTTTCCTATCCTGTTCTGTGTCCACTCAGGAGGGGTGGCCACCAAATCAGTAGGTAGAGTGGCCCAAGAAAGAGTGCCTGCAGGATAGAGGTGAAGCTCCTGGTGCAGTCCCTGCATTCCTGCAGCTCCACCATTGGCTCAGGTCCTGCCATACTGTTCAAACAACCCCAGAAGCCAGGAAAGTGAGGCAAGGATGTACACACCTGGGACACCCTATTGCAGCTGCCATCGGTGTCTAAAGTTTCCCTCAAGGAAAATCCAGAAAGGGAGTAGGGCTGAGAAGGGGGGAGGAGAGAAGAGAGGAGGGAGTGAAGAAAAGAGGAAAGAGATGGGGAAGAGAAGGAGTGAGGAGGGAAGAAGGAAGGGGGGAAGAAAGAAAGGGAAGGAGGGAGGGAGGAAGGATAAATGGGGAAGAGGAGCAAGCAGGGAAGGGGAGGGGTGGGAGAAAGGGGATGAGGGAGGGAAGAAGGAGACAAAGGAAGACAGGGAGGGAGGGAGGGAGGGAGAGAGGGAGGGAGGGAGAGAGGGAGAAGAGAAGACAGGGGAAGGGGGACAAGAGAAGATGGGGAGGAGAACATAGGGGAGGAGAAAGAAGGGGAGAAAAGAAGGGGAGGGGAGGGGATAACTTGAGGAGATGATGAGGAAGGGAAATAAAAGAGGGTGATGCAGAAAGGAGGGAGAGAGGGAGGGAAAATGGAGAGAGGAAATGGAGGGGAAGGGGGTGAAGAAGGATGCTCTATCTACAGCCCCCAGTCCTTGGCAGCACCTGCCACTGGCGAGGTGGTCTTCGGCAAATCTGGAAGCTTTGGTCTGATGCTTGGACACTTCCCAAATACATAGCTTTCTCCCCTTCCTCAGTCTGAGGAACCCACTTTGTCAGATGTGGAGCCCACTGCCCGCTGCACCCTGACAAGGCTATGGGGTGTATAAATCTTGGGAGCAGGTGAAAGGAAGGCCACCAGTCCCACTCCACACAGAGTGGGATTTAATGAGCACTGTACTTCCTGGAGCCCTTGTCTAAATCAGAAACATCCGAACACCATGGAAACGCTGGTCTTTTGTTTGACATTGCAATTAAAACCTACAGAAAACAAGAGTATATGGTGGTTCCATTCAGGGCCATCTCCCAGAAAGACAACAACAACAACAACAACAACAACAACAACACACACACACACAAAAGCATGAGAATTGCTAAATTAGAATGAGCCCCGCCTACCATGCATCTGTCATTATTTTAAAGTAAATAGGTTCCGAAAAGCCTGAATTGCTACTGAGATAGGATACAGGTAGGTCCAACTCATAGACCCCGTTTTTTCAAAGGATTTTAGGCCTGGCTCCCTGCCAAGACGTGTTCTGACAGGATCCCTCCCCATAAGTGACAGTGTGTGGATCTGCTGGGGAAATTCAATCCTGATGTTCTGGTTCCTCCCAGCTTAACTCATACAGGGTTGCCTGGCAAGTCATTTGATGTTGGGGCCTCTGAACCCTTTTTATGAGGCCTTTTAAACCTTTCTCCCCCCTGGAAACAGGAAGCCAGGTTCTCCCAGGAATAAACACACTGGGCCACAGAGAGTGTCTCCTTCCCTGCCCACGGGCCTAGCAAGCCAGGTCCCCAGGAACCCCAGTTTTTAGTGGCTGCCAATGACAGCACACAGGGTGGCTTCCCTGGGGAAAGGGTCCCCAGGAACCGTTTGGGGCATTTCCATTTGGAGCAAGTCCAGCACCTTTGCTGAGGGGACTAGCAGGGACATGGGCCAAGAGAGGAGGGGGCTTTGTCTCCTCTCTATACTGATTGGTTCTTCTCTGGGATAACTGGCAATGAGACTGTGGGTCAAAAGGGGAGCTCATTCACTCCTGTTGATGCTCACTGTGAGAGGGGTCTGAGTATCCAGGGGCTGACTACCAAGCTACCAGAGGATGCTCTCTGTGGTAGTGTAGAAGAGGGGAGAGGAGGGAAGGGGAGGGGAAAAGAGAAGGGGAGAGGGGAGAAGAGGAGTCGGAGAGGGAGAGAATAGCAAAGAGACAGACAGGGAGAGAGAGGGGGACAGAGGGAAAGAGAGTGGAAGAAAGACTCATAGGAAATAGTGGGTCCCCAGTTGCCGCTGTTACCAGGACAGTCAGAAGTAAGTGACAAGGCCATTTCATGCCAGACTCTGAGAGTCACTAGATCCTGAACAGATGAAAGGGTCCCTTTCAGAACCCTAAAACAGACTTGCAGGGTGTGATGGGGAGCTTCCTCCTCCACTGGCCCTGCACAGCACAGCCATGTTATGTCTCCTCACAGATAGGAACTTGGAAGCCTATCTCTGAAGCCCAAGATGATGTCACTCAGGCAGAATTTTCCTCTAAGCACATGGTGTTCCATTTGGTTCAGAACTTCTGAAAGTAGCTCCAGGCTCCACACACATGCCATGAGCTCTTCCTAAGCAAGGGGACAGACTACGGGAAGTCATTGCTACAGTCCTCAGGACTACAAAGAAGACTGTCGCTGCCCAATAGACAGCTGAGATGTGATCGGTTTTAGGCTCAGGTCCAGGGCCCACATGTGACACAGCTCCAGAGTGGTACTTGGTGCAAATGGGGGTGGATTCAGCAATCCCTAACCACAGAGACCATGCACAGTAAAAGAGAAGCGTCACTGCGTCAGCCCCCAGCTCCTGCCACGAGGCCACAAATGTGCCAGTCACTGCCTACAGAATGAAGAGACAATGGCAGCTTCTCTCTGTTCAGCTTCGGAGTTAATTCCAAATTTGAGGAGCTTGCAACATGCAGGAAGCCATGCATCTGAATCTGAAGTCACCAGAATTCTAAAAGTTGTAATGACAGACCACGTCTGCAATCCCCTGCTGGAGTGTTTCAAAGAACATACTTGAAAGGAGGCAAGTGCCATCCCCCCTCCATAGTGTGACTCAAGTCCTTTGGTCAAGCCCTTCTCAGATGATGGGCAGCAGATACCTGGGAAGTGGGACCCTCCATGAGGTGTGAAGGACACAGCCAGGGCCAGAGCATCCTGTAGATCATGGTGTTAAGCAAAACAAGCCAGATTCAAGGCTGTGTATCCCACATCTTCTTCCTTGTGGGATTCAGATCTAAACCTTTTTTCTTTTTCTTTCTTTCTTTCTTTTACTTCCCCCCAAAGATTAATACCATACATTAACTGTACATAATAATGGTCTTCACTATGATATTTTCATACACATATATAATGCATTTTGTTCATATTCTCCCTTAAATACCCTTTCTTAACCTCTAAGCCATCTCTCCGGCCCCTTTAAATACCCTTTCTTATCTCTCTCCTTCTGTGGATCTCCTTCCTAATGAACTCCCCTTTTTGCCTTGGCTACTTTCCTTCCTTCCTTCCTCTCTCTCTCTCTCTCTCTCTCTCTCTCTCTCTCTCTCTCTCTCTTCCTTCCTTCCTTCCTCTCTCACTCTTCCTTCCTTCCTTTCTCTCTCTTTCTTTCTTCCCTCCTTTCTTTCTTTCTGCCTGCCTGCCTATCTGTCTTTCTCTCTCTCTTTCTTCCTGTCTCTCTGTCTTTTGTCTGTCTTCTCTCTGTGTCTTTCTTCCCTCCTTTCTTTCTGCCTGACCCCCCTCCCTTCCTTTCTTTAGTTTCTTTTGTACCACTGAGTTTAATTAGGTTTGCTCACAGAACCATGGCGGGGGAGGGACTTGCAAGGGTCCACCCCTTCCCGAGTATGCACATCTAACCACATGCACACACTTGCAGGAGCGCTCACGTAGGAGATGAAAGTGGAAAGGAACTAGCAGCGAGGAGAGGTCTGAGCGAGGGGGAGGGGGACAGAGGAGGTAATGGGAGACATATGGCATGAAAGCAGGAGGAGGGACTTTCCAGGGAATGGAGGGGGCCAGCAAGGGGTGAGCAAGAGCAAGCACTAGAGGACTGGCTAAGAACAAAGTGTGATGGTACATAGGCATGAAAATGCCACACTGAAACCCACTTCAACAGTGGTTCTCAGTCTGGGGGTTGTGACCACTTTGGTGGTCAAATGACCCTTCCACAGGGGTCACGTATCTGATACTTATATTATGATTCATAACAGTAGCAAAATCATAGTTATGAAGTAGTGATTTAAATAATTTTATGGTTGGGGGGCTCACTACAACATGAGGAACTATATTAATGGGTCGCAGCACTAGGTAAAAGAGAAAAAGCAGGCAAGCAGGACCTTACCAAAAAAAAAAAAAAAAAAAAAAAAAAGGAAGCAGAAGTTACCCAGAGGAAGTTCAAGGCCAGCTGTGTTCTTGAACCTGGACAAGATGAGCCAATCTCTGAGGTCACAATGTCATGGATGGAGGGGCTAGAGAACCTGTGGGAGAGGGAGATGGAGGTGGGAGAGCTGGGTGGGACTCACAGCCCAGGCACCCACAAGAAGTTGGGAAGCCCTGTACATGTTATCAGAAATTGCAGGTCTGAAGCAGAGTGGTAGGTGGCAGGTGACCCAGGATATACACGCTTTGGAAGTTCTAATCACTGGTCACCATTTCCATGCAGAAGATTCCATGCAAACCAACAGCAGTATTGGGGTTCGTCTTGAAGAATCTGTTTGTCTGTTGATCCCTGGAGCCCCCATCTGCATAGGGAGCAACTTCAGGAATGGGACTGTGAGGACTCTATACCTGCCAGTGGGTCTACTGACCTACTGTCTCCTTTGCTTAGCCAGGCATTGGTGTTTGTCTTCCTAGCCTCACAGGGCATTTAGTTGGCAGAGAATGAAGTAGGTGATATATATATAGTATCCTGCTGTTTCTATAGCTGGACAGTGTCTATTAAACAATCAATCAATCACTTATCTATCCACCTATCAATTATCTATCTATCCATCTGTCTCCTCAACTATCATCTACAAGCTATCTATCATTTATCTGTTGCCTATCAATCATCTATTGCCTTTTAACTATCTATTCATACATCTATCCTCTGTCATCTATAATCATCAGTCATCTATTGAACTATCATCTATCAATCATTCATTTGTCAATCACCTATCTATCATTTGTCTACCAGTCATATCTGCATCAATCTAAGTGGTAGCTTACCCACCTATCAGCTATCATCTATCACATACCATCTATTGTCTATATATCTGTGATCTGTCTATCCGTCACCTATATACACGTCTTATTGTCAACCGATCATTCATCTAGAACCTAGGTACCAACCTCCCTTCCCACCCTCTCCTTTCACAATACACAGTTATTGTCAAAAATTGGAACTGAGAAAATCTCCGCCTGTGTGTGAGTTTTGTAAATATTCTCATTTCCAGGCTATAAACACACTTCACAAAAACACAAGCGTAAGCCACGCCCTGTCCTGTGTAACTTGCTTTGTTCACAGAACAGCAGAGGTGACTTTTCAGAATGCTTAACCACTGACAAGGCATGGGGTGTGGATCAGAAGGAGAATACACACACAAGCAAGAAGAACCCACACTGGTCTGTTCCAGCCAAGCCAGGCCTGCTCAGCAATGTGGTGCGGCCTGTCTGCCCAGGTGGTACCGATGCCCTGGATTACCTTACTGGCCACGTGGCATTTTCTATTCTAAGCCTCCACCATCAACCCCTCACTGATGTGACCAGCCCACTGACATTCATCCAAATTGCACCCAATTTTTGATAGTGACATTTACTTGATCTGGGGGCTGCTGGGCAGGGCCCTGCATCCTATGAGGATATAGCCATAGACACTATCAATGCCTCTGCACCAAATGGGTGACTTATGCCCCTGAGTGAGATAGAGAACCCATCTCTGGACATAGGAACCAAACACTGAAGTTACTGCATTTGAAAAATAACCAAATAAGCATGTCATCACAGTGAGGGTGAAAGTCACTGAACTCCTGCTGACTTGCCACCCACAGATGTGAAACTATGGCTTCTATCTCTTCAGTTTTTCTTTAGCTGTTTGTGTTTTTGCTTTTTTTGCGTTACAGAATTCTATATTTTTATAGCAGTATATCATAATTTTGAAAAAAAGTAGTTTTGGTGATGATTCGACAATAAGAATTTCTGGATAAGCTCATAAGAATATTTATCACCAGCTGAGCCTGTATCTACCCAAGAGTCTGAGGCAGGGGAATGGCAAGTTCAAGACCTGCCTCAAGGTGTATATAGAGTGAGTTCAAGATGCACCTGGTCATCCCATCTCAAAATAAAAAGGGCCTGCTAGATGGTTCTTTCAAACCCAACAACTTGAGTTCCATCCTGGGAATCCACATGGTAGAAGGAGAGACTTGACCTCCACACACGGTCCTCTGACCTACACTAATGATCTATGGTACGCACACATGTGGTGAGAGGATGTGCATGCACACACACACAGTACATAAATAAAAAACGTAATTAAGATCTTCTAAAAGCACATGTATTTCTAGGAACTCAACTCTGGTCCTCTGAAAGATCACCAAGATCTCTTAACCGCTGAATGTCCTCTCCAGCCCATCTCTAGGTCTTATATGTCACTCCTTTGATGTTCCTATCTTAATGCTTGTCATGTGACAATTTGATGACTACAGGTGACCAGTTGGTAGCCTCTTTATAGGAGACCCTGTCCTTTCTCATCCTATGGGGATATTTTTTCTTCCTTGAATCCTTACTCAAATGTGATGGATTTTAATATAAATTTGTGAAATTTCTAAATAACTGTGTATGTAAGTATGTTATTGGGTTTGATAGCCAGTAACAATTAAGGCAGAAACTAGCCAGGAAAGACCACATGGCGGGTTTGAATTTCAAGACTCAATGAATATATGAAAGTATTGAGCTATATTCTCTCTGCTCCAGAGGGGTCAATGAAGCTATAGTTCACCATCCTGCTCTTTCTTTTCTTTTCTTTTTCTTTCATTCTTTTTTTTCTTTTTTTTTTTTTTGAAACAGGGTCTTGTGTAGCCTTGGACTCTCTCTATAGCTGTAGATTGACACTGAATTTGTGATACCCCTGCCTCCACTTCTCAGGTTCTGGGATTACAGGTGTGTGTGCCACCTCACATCTCTTGTGGTCCTGGGGATGGAACACAGAGCTTTGTGCCTGCTAGGCAAACACTCCAGCAACTGATCCATGTTTCCCAGGATTGTGTGCTGTTTGTGGCTGTTAAGAATTTGATCTTCTATTTTCTTCATCAGGCTCCTGCTGGGATGAACAGTGACCATTCCCTATAGAGGTAGTGAAACAGCTGCCTGTTTCAAGAATTGCAGACCTCCTTGCAGATGTGACCCAGGTCTGTTCAGACACACTATATCAGCGTCCACACTCTAGCAAAAGTTCAAGTTGATTTGTATCCATGTTTAACTTTGAGGAGCCCTGGACTGGATGACTCTACAAGATCTACTCTCTTAAGTGTAGGTGCTGACACTCAAAAAAAGAAAAAAAACAGGCACTTAATTACCTCGCCTAACAAGAAGCCTGGAGGTACAAACGTTTAGTTTAATGAAGTCATAACAAGGCTGGCTGCTTCTTGATTAGTACCTGTCAAGAGTTTTGGCTTTAATATTGGGCCTATTGCCTCATGGCCACGAAATGATTGCAGCAGCAACACAGATGACTTTCACGTTTTGTGTAGGAGAGACAGGCTGCCTCCTCACATCTGTCTTTTCCTAGAGGAACAGAACCAAGAGAATGAAGATATATATATATATATATATATATATATATATATATATATATATGGGGTTGTTGGATTGATTTACACAACACGATATTGGATACTGTCTGGGCTGCCCAACAATGGTTACTTTCACACCAGAGAGACTGGATGTCCATCTGGCACTGAAGGCCTGTAGGATTCCTGGAGAGTCACTGGGTCATCAGTCCATGTTAGGAAGCCAAAGAGGCTTCTGCTATCAGCACAGGATGATGGGAGCATCAAAATGACAATAGAGTTGGTCAACTTGCCTACACTGCATGAAGGTGAACAGGCAAAAAACAAAGGTTTTTCCTTCTTGGACTTTCTTCTATCTGGGCTTCTAGAAGGTGTCCCCCCACACTTAGGGGGGGTCTTCTGATTTTAATTAAACTGATCCAGAAAATTCCTCGAAGGTGTGTCCTGTGACTTGCCTGTGGTGGATTCCAGATCTAGTCAAGCTGACAACCAAGATTAATTATCTGACCCCTCTAATCAACTTGATATCAAATCACATCTCCTTGAGTCTTGCTTACTTTCCAAATGAAAATGATAACAAGATCATAATTCTGCCAAACATAACACAGTATCTCAGAAGAGGAGGGAAAGTCCCTTGAAAATTGCTTAGTCTTTTAGTGTCTCCTAACTTAAAGATGATAATACAGATTTACACCACTTGACCACAGATATTGTCTCCATCAATATTCAATCACACAGTAAATAAAGCAAACATGGAAACTGGCTTAATATGTGTGTGTGTGTGTGTGTGTGTGTGTGTGTGTGTGTGTGTGTGTGTGTGTCCAAGAATGTTCTTAACAAAATAGGACAGAAGCATGCATGTCAATTACAAGCCTCATTGCTGTAACTAGTAACATGGCCTTAGCTGGTATTTACAACTACCTTCCTCTACTACCCATTCTGTACTTCTTCCACCCTCTGTAAGCACCTCAGCACTTCTTAGCACTTTCCCAGAAAGGTCACAGAAATCACAGCCACCGTCAAGGGCTAGAAAGATGCAGGGATGGTGGTTTCCACCCCATCTTCCTTTAACGCTGCTATCTGGCCTGTGAAGAAAACAGATGGCTCATGGAGAGTGACAGCTGGTTATCACAAAGTAATCAAGTAGTGACTCCAAGTACAGATGTTCTACCAGATGTGGTGACCTTACTTGAGCACATTAACACATCTCCTGGTTCATGGTATGCAGTTATTGATCTAGCAAATGCCTTTATCTTGATACCTGTCCATAAGGGTCACCAGAAGCAATTTGCTTTCAGCTAGCAAGGCCAGCAATGTGCATTTGCAGTTTTATCTCAAGAGTATGCTAATGCTCCAGCTCTGTGTCATAACTAAGTTTGAAGGGATCTGACCACCTGCCTCTTCCACAAACTATCACACTCACCCACAATATTGATGACATTATGCTTATTAAACCAAGTGAGAAGGAATTAGCAACCACTTTGAACTTGTCAGTAACACATATGTACATCAGAGGATGGGGAATAAATCCAACCAAAATTCACCTCAGAGAACTTTCTACCTCAGAGAAATGTATAGTTCAGTGGTGTGGGGCCTGCATAGATGTTCCTTCTGAAGTGAGGGATAAGTGCTTGTACCTAGTCCCTCCCACTATCAAGAAAGAAGCACAATGTCTATGGGCCTATTTGGATTCTGGAGACAGCACATTCCTCACCTGGGTGTGCTACTCTGGCCCATAGACTAAGTGACTCAACAAGCTGCTAGCTTTGAGTGGGACTTGGAACAGGAGAAGGCTCTTCAACAGGTCCAGGCTGCTGTGCAGGGTGCTCTACTACTTGGATCATATAATCCAGCAGACCCAATGGTGTCAGTGGCAGACAGGGATGTTGTTTGCTGTCTTTGGCAAGCCCGTATAGATGAGCCACAGAGAGACCCTTGTTCAAGGTCTACCATCATCTACAGACAACTATTCTCTCTTTGAGAGACAGCTCATACCCTGCTACTGGGCCTTAGTGGGAACTGAACACTTGAAAATAGGTAACCAGGTTACCATGCATCCTGAGCATCCCATCATTAGCTGGGTGTTATCTAACCTACCAAGTCATGAAGTAAGACATGCACTCTAGCAATCTATCATCAAATGGAAGTGGTATATACACGATTGGGCCCAGCAGGTCCTGGAATTACACAAAAGTTGCTCAGATATCTATGGTTTCCATTCCTGTGATAATGCCTTCTGTCTCCAAGCATGCATGCATTCATGTCCCTCTGCTCTTGACCATGGATGTCTATGACTAGTTGCTTTGAGTTCCTTCCTTGACTTCTCTACAATGATGGACTGTAACCTGGCATTGTGAGCCAAATAAACCCTTCTCCCTTGTGTTGCTTTTGTCAGGGCATTGTATCACAGCCACAGGAAACAAAACTAAGACAGCTCTACTCTCTCCCATGTCCACAGCCTCCCTTGTGTGTCCCATAGGGATGCATTTCATAAACGGATGGGTGGGAAGATGCCTTTACTTAAGCTATAGGGGTGTCTTGCTTGGATGTTGGTTTAATACCTGGGATATATGTAAGTGTGTGTGTGTGTGTGTGTGTGTGTGTGTGTGTGTGTGTGTACTTATGTATGTATGTAATGCACATGCTGGTGTGACTGCATGTGGAGGCCAGAGGTTGACATAGCATGTTCTTCAATCGTATCTTTATTTTACTTTTCTTCTTTTTTTTTCAATACAAGTCTTTTGTATTTGTATCCCAAAAGACACCCCAAATCGTATTTAAATTCAGGATCTTGCTTCTGCAACTTAGGTCTTACTCATCAGCCTGCTGCACTGTTACCTTTTCAGACACATAGATGCTACCATCCAAAAACTGCCTGATATCTTTGTTTTTAACTGTTGTGGCTTGCTGAGTCAGAGCTGCTGAATTTGAAACAAGCTCAATATCATTTCCTTCAAGGATTAATTCATCTTTTTGCCTGAGAGACAGAACAAGCAACACCTGTCCTCATCTGAACCCTGTGGATGTATTTTTCACCCAAGAAATTTTGGATTTCTACCAAAGACCCGTTCTCCTGAATAACGACATTAATGGGGAAGTGAGCACACACAGACCTCATCTTGTAGCAGAAGGCCAGTGTGGCTCCCTTGATCGTGTTCTGAGCATGACTGCAGATGGTTCGGACAGTGGCCAGTTCCTTTCTGTTACCCCACCATTTGTCAACTCGGAGCCTCTTCTTCCTCCCAAGGAGACTCAGCTCTACACTGATGTGATTGAAGTCCCTCCAGGGGATCCCTCTGGGGACCTTCACAATGACTATGTGCCCCTTCAGAGTGATGTCCACATTTTCTGGAATGTTGACGGTCTGATTGCTGAGAATAGTCTTCATTTTCGCAGTAGATGGGGCAAAAAAGCCTTACAAACTTTTGAGACAGTCTCTCATTAAACCTGGAGATCTCCATTTTGCTAGGCTGGCCACCCAGCAAACCCCGGGATCTTCCTGTCTCCACCTCCCAGAACCAGGATTACAGACAGGCATCGACACACTTGGCATTGTACATGGAATCTGAACTCATGTCTTCTCCTTATACTTACAAAGGAAGCATTTCACTCACTGAGCCATCTCCCGGGTTACCTGTGACATTTTTTTCATTAAAAAGAATAAAGCCCTCTGAAGGTGAGCTCAGAATAAACAACACATTCCCTTGCTCCCTGTGGGGCCATTTTCCTTACTGTCTTTTGTTCACCTGGGAGATGGGCTAAGGTTCAATGTGTAAGAACTCTGGGCTTCACTGATGAAAAACAGTGGGCTCTCAGAGACAACTATGGGAGACCAGCAAGTTTTACAGTTCACCTTTCTTTGCTGGTTCAGCAATGCATCTTGTTCATGTAAACATGTTTCCCCAAAAGAGCAGACCAAATCATAGACTCACTCCATGCCGAACAGGGAAAAGCCAGTGATGCGAATTCTGCCTCTAAGTTTAGACCAAGCCAGCCTTCATGGGACCCTGTTGACAGAGGGGATCTTGACAGATTGATAGTAGCCTCAGAAGAGCCACAGAGGGGAAGGCAGGTTGCCAGTGACGTATGCCGAACTTAGCCAACAATGTGTGTGTTGGGGACCATGGTAGAAGAGCAAATGCAAAAGTACTCTGAGAACCATGAGAGTGTTTTTCTTGTTTTGAGTCAGGGTCTCCCTATGTAGGCCAGGCTAACTTAGAGCTTGTAACCGTTCTACCTCAACTTCACAAATGCTAGAATTGCCTTGCTTTTAGGGTCCTTTTTTTTTTTTTTAAAGCTAAGAATAGTTACTAAGATACCGTCTAGTTCTCAGGTGGGGACTCTACCCCAAAGGCACCCGGAAGAAACTGCCTTCTAGACAGAGGTCGGTGCCAGGCGGGAAATAGCTTTGAATCTTTTCATAGACACTAAAGCCCCTGAAGGAGAGGCTGGGAATCCCCATTTTTTAATTAAAAATGTCTCCTAATAAAAGGCAAGATACGATGACCTCTGAAAGTTCCCACAGGCTGCCGAGGATCTGCCAGGGATTCAACTGTGCCATTTTCCTAGGACTGTCGCCAATTCCAACAGCTCACCTACCTGATGGAAACTCATTCCTTTTGGATTTCAAACGCCTCAGTACCTCCTCCCCGCAGCTTGGCCTTCACACTCTTAATAAAACATGAAAACCCCCAGCCCCATGTCATCCCAGGACTTCCCCACAGCCTGTCTGCATTTCTTATCTCCAAGCTGCTGCCGCGCTATCCATTTGCATGGGGAGGAGTCAGCACAGAGCCCTTGTCCCTGGGAGGTGGCTGCGATGTGAAGGTGTTCAAAGTCACAGAGCTAAGGCCCCCCTCACCATGCAAAGCCATTGCGCTGCCTTTTACACTTGCAAGATCAGAGGGTATTCTCGGAAATCCTGAGGCTGGCTTTGGAAAAGTGTTCCTGTACGGATAGCTCATTCTCTTTGGAGCCCATTAGCAATGCAAGGGTGACTCTCTGGGGGGAGGGGCAATGAACATATTAGTAGCCCTGGCCTCTCCATTGTGACACTGGGCTGCACAGGGGATGATGCCCATTTTATATCCTATCTTCAGAGGAATTCTGAATTTGAACCCCTAGCCCTCTGTCAATGCTGGGGTGCAGCAGTGTGTGTTCATAGTTCCAGTGCTGGAGAGGCAGAGGCCAGAGGAGTGATGGAGCGTACTGGCCAGTTGGTGAGAGACCCTGGTTAAGTGAGAGACCCTATCTCAAAAAATAAGGAGGGATGGCTCAGAAATTAAGAACATTGGCTTCTCTTTCAGAGGACCTGGGTTCAGACCCCACACTCATATGGTGGCTCACAAGACACCTGTAACCAGTTCCAAGGAATCTGACACCCTCTTCTGGCCTCCAGGAGCACTGCCTTCAGGGGCTCTGCATGCTCTTACTCATGGTGTACATACACACATACACCCATATGTAGAAAATAAAAATAAACAAACCTTAAAAAAGAAATAAAATGGATGATGATTGAGGAAGATGTCTGATGTCCACCTCCAGCCTCTACATCTGTACACACATCCATGTGCACCCATGCGTGTACACACACACACACACACACACACACACACACACGAGCTTCAGCAAATGTAGGAAGCATGACCCATGTACCATCATCATGTCCACCATACAGACTGAGGCAAGACACTTCCCAGACTTATCAGGTCACTGGTTGATTGACCCTAGAAGCCAGGGCATGGCAGAGACTAGCCTTATTCTTATTCAGTCCTGCCCTGGAGGGCATCCTTCAATCTTCAACTGTAAGATACTAGCTCTCACTGGGTTCAGTTGCTCATGCCTGAGTGTCTTTTTCCTCCTTCTAAACTAAAATAATATGAAAATAGGATTATATCTGCTATCCAGAGAAGATGTCTTGATCTTCCTACTGTGATGCAGGTCTGGAGGCAGCATGGCCTACCAGTCCATTCTGTCTTAACTCTGGATGCCAAGAGCTGGACCCAGAGAACAGAGGAAAAGTCTGCTCACCACTCATTGGGAGGACCTGGTAGCTTCCATGCCTCCATTTGGGATGCTAATTTTCACCTGGGATGAATCTATTTAAGCCATCTTCTGTTGTGCTACAAGAGAGACAGCAACCAGAAGTCCACATTCTGTCATGTCTACCCACCTGACCCTCCTCATGTCCACCTTACCCCTGACCCCATACCCCCTCCCTCTTGAGTTTCTGAAGAAGTCTGTCTCAGTCTCTGATCTCCAACTGACCTCTTCTTATACCACCTGGAGGATCTCATGTGACCCTGTAGATTCTTCTAGAGGAGCCACCCTTCCCTTCCAGCTGTGGCAGCCCATAGGGGCAGTGGCTTCTAGAGACTGCAACACTGAGACCTTGGGCTGGACTCCTGAAGTCTCTGAATCTTGAATTTGCTTATCAAGGGTTGGACATACAGACACCTAGTGTTTCTTTTATCTCCCTGCCCCCAATCTACTGAGGGATCACTTCCTGTATCACACCTGCTTGGGCTATGGCCACTGCTGCCATCCCCATTCTCTCACTGTGGCCCATACTGTCTGGACAAGACACTCTGCTGGTGCTGAGTATGTGAGAGGTACCAGTCAGGTCCTGCCTGTCACTTTCTCTACCTCTAACTCCACCTTAGCCCTCTGTATGACCTGCAGCTTCATTGCACTCTGCAGTCATTTATGCTGAGTCCAGTGGGGACCCCTGCCTCAGACACCTTCCCCATATTTGAAACTCATGAGATGTGAGCTGCTGTCTCTCTACCAGGCTGGAGTTCCTAGAAGTCACTGCTCCCTGAATAGCTTATGAGCAACCACAGGTGATAGAAATGCCGAGAACTGAGTGGGTGCCTCATGACCTTGACATTCACCTTCTCTGGACAACTTCTAACTATGTCGCTTCTCAGATCCATCTGCCATGCTGTGTTCCTGGAGTGAAGCCTGCAGTTCCTTTCTGAAGTTTGTACAGAGTCGAGGGATGTGTTATGTGTATGTGTGTGTCCATATATGTGCATGGGCTTGAGCTTTCTAACGTTTAAGCCTATGTTTTTCTTTAAACCAACTTATCTGTTCTGGCCTTGGTCCAGTGTTCATCTGCAAGAGATGACAGAGATAAGAAAGTGCAAGAAGCGTGCATGTTAGAAGCCTCAGGTTGCTCTCACTGTGGCCTGTGGCAAAGAGCACTTGCCCTGGATACATGTTAAAATCTCTTGATATTTGTAAATAAGATCCTTGTCACTGTGGGGAGGGAACCACAGTGAAACAGGTTTGCAGCTGAATAAGAAAGGCCTTATCCATCTCCTTGCCCTGGCTTTCCTCTGGATGGACTTTTAAAGCCTGCACAAGTAACCACAACAGCTCAGGGTGGCAGATTAGCCTGGGCTGGCCAGTTGATGTGTGTGTGTGTGTGTGTGTGTGTGTGTGTGTGTGTGTGTGTGTGTGTGTGTCCATCTGGGGGTGAGGTAAACGATAGTCAACATTGAAGTTTCATTTCTAAGATTCTGTATTCCGGGTTTTATGTACACCGATGGCCCAGCTGCCTGGCATTCGGATTTCTAGAACTTATTCCCAAACCACTCAGTTCACCTGTCCTTCTTGTATACATGACTCTGTGGAACTTCCACAACCCTTCTGAGTCCTTCATTAGCCTGATCTTGCTTGAGTAGGGAACACTCCTTCCAGACACCTGCTTCAGAAAGCTGTGATCAAGTTGGTGTCTTTGCTTCAAAGTGCTTCTCATCTACTGAGATCAGAGTTCGAGCCTTAATAGAGAAGGCCCCAGGTCTGCACTAGGCCCTGTAGCTGCCTTAGTGATGAGCATAAAGGATACTGGGAGCTTTGAAATGGCCAAGCTTCTGAAGTGTTACTGGTGACCCCCATTTGGTGCCACTTTCACCTACCCAGCTCTGAAACTCACCCGATGGCCCCAGAGTTGCAGCAGAGTGGCCCACTCAAGAGTGGTATATACAGTGGGTTGGGAAAATACTGCTGCCTGCCCCCTGCTGACTTCTGGGGGAGAGTGTCACAGGGTTCCTGGGTGCATAAGGGTTCAGCAGTCAATGTCCATGAAGGCTTGCTGGCAGGAGCCACCTCCAACTCTACCCATTGCCTGCACACACAAATGTGCCTCTGAACTCCAGGATGACTTACTCAGCCAGCCTTAGAACATGCCTGTCTCCAGGTTCATGGTAACCAGCAATGTCCAACCAGCCTTGCATGCCCAGAATCTGCCCAGAAATAGAGAACATTCCCTTCATCAACCCACAGTGACTAGCAGCAAACTAAAGAATGTCTTTTATTTTTTAATAAAATAGTGGAGCATGAAAAATATCATATATTACAGATATACAGAGGCAGGCATCACCCTCCCTGGCTGGAGACAAAGTTTGTCTTCCCAAGTGCTTCTGGACCACTCATGGAAATCATTTAACAATTGAGAGAGTCAATAAGCCCTTCGGGTGCTCTCCACTGATTCCCCCTCCCCGCTCCTCTCCACAAATCAGTCCCACTGTGTAGAACACATTGGCTTGGTTTCCATTAAAAAGCCACAAAAAGTAAGGGGCTGAAGGGTTTTTCTGAGGCTTGGGCCTCTTAATTCTTTTGTTAGATGATTTCTTTTGTTGTCTTTTATTTACAACAAAATACTTTTTTTCTTTTATTTTCATGGGGAAAGGGGGGAAATGTAAAAAAAAAAAATGTATTGCACACCATTTGAATTCTCCAGTGTTAGGTTGTTGGGAGGGGGGATTCCGTGTTGGAGAGAGATGACTATGAAGGCTGTGGTACTCCCTGTAACGGACCCGCTGACCTTGGAGTGTACAGATAGCTCAGGGTCCCTTCTTTAGTCTCCCTCTTCAGCCTGCTCCTATACAGCAGTCTTGCTGGAAGAGGGAAGAGTGGGCCCTTGGGTAGCTCATTTGCTAGCCCAAAGGAAGCTCTTTAGCTTGCAAAGGAGCTACCTGACCCCAAGTTTGTAAGCAGGCAGCAAAGCCTCCTGAATACACAGGTGTGTTTTGAGGCCTAAACAAAAAGTTTTCTTAAGAGGATGGCTGAATCTTTACCACCAATTAGTTACACAACAGGCTTATTCTGTAACGAGTGACCCTTCAAGGAGGCAGCAGACAGAATAGAACCCTTTACTTTCAGCCTATCATGTGGTTCCAAACTTCAAGGCAGACTTTATATTCTGTGTGTGTGATACACACACACACACACACACACACACACACACACACACACACCTATATATACATGTTTTTAACTTTGATTTAAACAACAACCAGTCCACCAAGAAGAGTAGCCCCAATTGGGTTCTATCTGTCCTGTTCTCCTAGTCAACCACCTTCACACACAGGCTGAAGGTTGGGCAGGAAGCTCATACTTCCCAAGGTGAGGTTTTTGGGGGTGCTGAGCTTTTTTGTAGATCCCTGCACTGGTGACCACACTGGCTGGTTTCCTCCGGCTCTTTCTCTTTAGCCCTCGGCTGCACACCTGTTGCCAGGATTGCAGGGTCTTGGAGGTCCAGACCCACACCCCACTGGTGATGCCTACCACCAGAAGCATGGACACTTTGACCATGAAGACCTCCACGGCAGGGATGGAGGTGGTCATCAGACAATCAGGTGTCTTGGTCTGATTGTTCATCTTACACTTGTGCTGGGTGGCCAGCATCTTCCAGTAGTCCATGTTCAGACGTTCATAAAAGTAGCAGGCAATCACACAGGTGGCCGGCACAGTGTAGAGAAGGGAGAAGACCCCTATGCGTACCATGAGCTTCTCCAGCTTGTCCGTGTTCTCCCCACCCGTTTTCATTACCCTCCTGATGTGAAATAAAGCCACAAAGCCTGACAGGATGAAGGAAGTGCCGATGACCAGGTAGCAAGCCAGGGGGACCAGCACGAAGCCAGTCAGAGCATTGACATCCATGCTGCCCACATAACACACACCAGTGAGTTCATCCCCTGCCACCCGGCGCATCACCAGGATCAAGATGGTCTTCACAGCCGGGATGGCCCAGGCTGCCAAGTGAAAGTAGCTGCTGTTGGCTTCAATGGCCTCATGGCCCCACTTCTTGCCAGCAGCCAGGAACCAAGTGAGGGTGAGAACCACCCACCATAAAGAGCTGGCCATGCCGAAGTAGTAAAGTACCAAAAAGACTAAGGTACAGCCGGTGCTCTCCAGACCCTCCTGGATAACATACAGCTGTCCACTGTCCCTGTCGCAGGCGATGCTCTCAGCGCCAGCGAAGAGGCGGATGATATAGCCCACCGAATAGACACAGTAGCACATGGAGAGGAAGATGATAGGTCGTTCGGGGTACCTGAAGCGCGATGGGTCAATGAGGAAGGTGAGTACGGTAAAGGCGCTGGAGAAGAAGCACAACACTGACCAGATAGCCAGCCAGATTACAGCGAAGCGCTTGTCCTCGCGGCTCCAGTACACATCCACCCCCGGAGTACAGAGAGGCGCGCAGGACTCGCTTTTCTCCACGTGGTGGAATTTGCCCGGGTTGTCACAGCCTGCACGCCCGGGACCTCCGTCCTTTAGCGAGTGCTCCTGCGCGCTGTGGGGCCTCTGGGGCCTGAAGAGCGGAGGGAACATGCCAGAGCCCCGGGTCGGCTCGTCCGAGCCGTTGTTGGGTGCCTCCATACACAGGTAGTTGGGGTCGTTCTTGTTGGGGAGCTTGCTGCAGTCCAGGGAGTCCGGCCACTTGAATTTGAACTGCTCCATGATCGGAGAGCACTTCAGCCGGGCCTGCTCGCACATGACCCGGCAAGCAGGGATGGGCGTGGAGACCTGCTCGGTGCACATGGGCGCATACAGCGAGCACAGGAAGAAGCGGAGGTGGCCGTGGCAGCCGTACTCCACGAGCGGCGCAAACTCGTGCAGTTGGATGGCCGCCTCGCGCTGGTTCTCGTGGCCCATCAGGTTGGGCATGCGGGTGGTGTTGTAGCCGATGTCCTTACACATGGGAATCTCCACCGGCTGGCACTTGCCGTCTCCAGGGCGCTCCAAGTCCATGGAGCTGATGGCCGCGCAAGAGCCCATCATCACCTGCAGCAACAGCCACAGGCGCGGGCCGGGGTGCTGCATGGTGGCGCCCGCGGAGTCCCCAAGCCGCTCAGGGCCGCCGCTCCCGGGCATGGGCTGGTGCTGCTGCCCGCGGCTCCGCGCCCCGGCTCGGGCCCCCGCGCATGCCCGTCCAGCCTGGCCGGAGCGCTCGCGGCGCCCGGGGCTCCTGCGGCGGGCGCGCGGCCTCTGCCGAGTCGGGGGCGGCGGGGGAGGGGAGCGAAGTTTGCAAACAATACGGCAGAGCAAGCGCGGCTCTGCGGGCAAACTTTGGCCTCTTCTTCCGGGCGCGCGCGTTCGGGGACCGCGGTGGGGAAGCGCGGGCGCACCGTGGTCCCTGGTCCCGAAGCTCCTCCCTGTGGGCTCCGGCAACTGTTTCCAGCTCAGCGTCCCGGGATGAGAAGACTTGGTAAGAAGCAAAGGGGGAGGAAAAGGGGGGAGAAAAAAGGCCGATTGGTGACAGGCCCCGCCCCTGCCCGCTGCCCCGCCCCGGCGCTGCTTTGCATCAGAAAGCCTTGCGCCCGGGGCAGCCTCCGCCCTCAGCCCCAGCAAGAAGCTGGACCCCGGCCTCCCGCTTCACCTCTTGCCGGCCTTTCAGCCTGTGCTCCCTGTCTGGGGGGGGGGGGGGGGGGGGAGGCTCGGGATTATCCTCGGTACCCCAAGGACGCCGAGGTTACGGGAAGTTTGGGAACTGGCGGGGACCCGGGTAAGGGTGGTCCTCACCCGGGGCTGGGGGACGCATCTTCTACTTTTATGATGGGTCCCTGGCGGAGGGCACTTTCAAAGAGACAAGGGATTTGCGTTTTATGACCGTGCTCATAAAGTGGCCCCTCGGCTTGTAAAGCTGCCCGTATCTTCCCGAGGCTGGGGGTTTGCTGCCCGGGGCGCTGGGCTAGGGCTCCGGGGAGGGGCCGCCTTTGAAATTTCAAAAGGGCCGAACTCAGGGAAGGGGGAGGGGACCTGGGAAGCCGGAGTTTAGAGCCTCTTCTGCAAGGTCTTCTCAAAGAAAGAGGGGAGGGGACGGGGAGGAGACTTTCCGGGCCGCTGACACCCGGCACCCCGGGAAGAGGGGCTCGACTTGAATCGTGGTGACCCCTACCCCACAAGGCCACCGTGTTGGGGGCCATCGCGCTAGGCCTGCTCGTGGTTTCTTCAAGCGCTTGGGTTTATTTATTATAGGAAGTCGGGTATTTATATTATTTGGGGAGAGATGTGGCCAGCCTGTGCCTTCCTGGGAGGCGGAGGCTGGGTCCTGGCCTACACGCGCGCGCGCGCCTCTGGTTCCCACGCACAGTGCCTCTCTGCGCCTCGTGGTGCTGGCTCCCGCCCCCTCGGTTTTAGGCTAGTCTGTGATAATGACACAGAGTTTTCACCTCCTTCCCCCCGCACAGGGAGTGCACCGCGGGAGCCCACCCCAACCCTTGGGTGTCTGAGAGTACTGGGGTGCGGCACCTGTCGCGGACTCTTGACTTCGGATAAACAACCCCTTGGGCGGTGCCTTACTTTCTCCTTAGACTCCCCCCATCCCCGCCCCAGGTGGGCGTTTGAAGTGTTTTGGAAACTATCAAGACCTCCAGTGCGGACTTCCCCAACTGCATAGGGGCAGTTAAGCCTCTTGCTCTTCTTTCTGCCAGTCCTGAGCACCCCAGAACCAAATTAGGTGCGCAGACGACTGGAAACTCTCCGTGTCCAGCTTCCTCCAGCAGCCAATGTGGGAGCCAGACTGCCCAGGACCCCTCCTCCCCGCCCAGCCCTACGCTTCCTCCAGAGGGTCGGCTTCTAATTAAAACGAGGAGTCAGTGTCCCATCTGCAAGAAACCCGGGGGAGTTCTCCTTCCTTCCCCCTCTCATTGTGGACAGACCTGAGGATGGGACGTGCCTAGGACCCCCTGAATCCTCGGGGGCAGTCTCCTACGTCACCTTCCGATCCCCTGGTCCCTTTGCCTTTCACGGGAGGCGCTGGGAGGAAGTTGGGTTCAGCAAAGTTGGTCTGGAAGGCTGAGGTTAACGCAGTCAGAACCGCCACCCACCTCCGTGTTAGTGACCCAAGGAAAATCCTGATGTGTGGTGAGAGCTTGCAGCTTGTATAAGATAGCTTGCTTGGATATTTATAGTCTAGTAAGCTGTTTTCAAAATGTTTTCAGTTAGGTAAGATTCCTGCGCCATCGCTTAATCGCTTAGCTTTAAGACAGGTGGGATTGCCAGGGGTCCCTCCAGAAGCTTTTGCCTTCTGTTCTGTTCTTTTTTTTTTTTTTAAATCCCCGCTTGCTTTTGGAGGGAGGGCGTGGAAGAAACCAGTGTGTGCTCAGCTCCGGAGCAGGGTGTGAGCTATTAAGAGACAGCCCCACGTAATTGGTCTTTTATGCTCTGGTTACTTCTACAGTGTTCAGACCTATTATTTTAGCCATGACCACTTCACGTTCCTTTCTTCTCTCCAGCCCCTTTAAATATATTAAGAAAAGAAAAAGCTAACAGAATTTCTTCCATCTGCCCAACCCAGAGAAAAAGCAACACACACACACACACACACACACACACACACACACACACACACACACACACACACACACTATATATATATATATATATATATATATATATGCACCGAGATATCGAGAGTGGAAGACAACTCTCAACTAATAAATGAAAGGGCCCTTTTGATGGCTCCAGCTGAAAAGATATTTTATTTTTCTCTCTCCTGTGTGTGGGATTTGAGATGTGTGACTCTGGAGCAGCCGGGTCCCCTGCTGCTCAGCCCTGGCTCGGAAACTGGCCCCCCTCTGGCAAGCGTTATGGAGAGCTGGGAGGAATTTTATGGCTGTCTCTCTCCCCTCAGCTCTTTTTTTCTTTTGTCTTCTTTGAAGAACGACTTTAGACATTTTATTTACATATTTAACCAGGGATAAAAGAGGGAAGAGAAAGCTTTGGGGGCTGGCCTGGGAATAGGGCTATGTTTAAATTAATGGAAATCTTATTAGGCTTCTAAAATTTTGAGCAAGGATTTTTAATGAAACTTCATAATTAAACACGATTTTAAATAACATCCTAAAGCAAAGAGTACTTTTGGCCCCAAGTCTCCTAATATATCTATCTACATAAAAATCTCAAAATACTGTCCATAGATATTACCTTAAAGTCCTTGTGAATATCAAGCAAGGAGAGTTCAAGGAATATTCTTTAGGAGCCAGGCAGTGACTTGAGCTAAATAAATTTGGAGGTGGTGGGAGTTGAAAGGAAGGCCCTGTTTCATTCCCCTTAAACTATCGAAGTCAGAAGTTTCTTTGTTTTGTTTTGTTTTTTAAGTGTTCTGACACGGGTCTCACTAGCAATCACAGCTGTATCCTTCCTTAGTATGTCTTGGGTGAAGGGAACCATAAACTCTTGAGAGGTTTTCTGAAATGGGATTAGAGAGAACCCAAATAATCTCTTTAAAAAAAAAAAAAACTACTGCGCCTCCTACAATAAAGAGAAATTACGCCAGAAGCTTAGCCTGTTACAAGCCAATTGCAAGAGTAAACGTGTGGGATACAAACCGAGATCATAAAAAGACACGAACATCCTGTCTACCAGGGTAAAGATGAAGCAGGGAACTGGCTCCTCAAGGCTGATCTTTGTAGCTTCTCCTGTCCTTGACAGGCGTTTTCTAGAACCATCTTAAATAGGGATCCAGTTGCAAAACTCTTGAGATTTCAGTTTGCATTTCCAAACTGTTCCTCAAAGGAAGGAGAGTGGTCTTACACATCACACATAGAGAATTCAATTTTCCAACAGAGCTTGGTCCCACCACTTCCCTCCTCGTTTTTTTTTTTTTTTATTTGTTTGTTTTTTTTTTCTTCATAGGTATTCGAGGTAATACTTAGTTAACACTCACAAACATATATGCAAGCAGACACAAACACACACACCTCATACCACAAAAGCACTGCAGGTTGCCCCAAACTTGATAACAAGTTTTAATTACATGTCAGGACACTAGTTGTAAGATACCGGGTGGGTGGGGGTGGTGAGGCGCAAAGAGAAAAAGCCCTCAGCTCTCGGCGTCATAAAATGCATGAAGGAGTGTCCCCGGCCGCTGCAGAACAATTTAGGCCGCTATTTTAAGGCCACTTCCCTTGAAATGTGGATTGAAATATTACCAGAGGTTCGCGGGGCGCTTTCGTGTGAATTGCAAATCAAGCCTCGCTTTAATCCTCTTTCAAGGCCGGGCCTTGGATCGCTGGCGTCGCCCGGCTCCCCACTGCTTCTGGCGCAGAAGGGACCATTCAAGGGGGCAGCTCCCCTCCTCTGTTCCCACACTCCAAAAAACAACACCGCAGACAGACACCCTCCAACTAAATTAGATTAAACTCCTACTCTTACAGCGCATTAGCCTTTTTACAGCCTGGCTCTGCCGGTCGCTCCTCCCTGTTTAAAGACACAGCACAGCTTTTCTGTCTCAGCCACCTCCGCACAAACGAGTTGAAAAAAAAGAAAGAAAGAAAGAAAGAAATCTCTAAAAAGGTGTAAAGTGCATCAGGCTAAATGACTTCAACTTCGAGAGAGAACTGAGTGTGCTGGTTCCAGGGCTTTCATGGACCCACTGTTATTCTTTTGTTTAAAAAGAAGAAAAGAGAAATATTGAGACAGATATATTTACCATAAGTTTATTATAAGGGCCGGTAGAATGGGGAGACTAAGAAGAGTAACAGGGTAATGGCTGACCGCCATGGCCGGTCGCCATAGAGAGACAGAGCGGGGAAACAGAGAGAGGGGACAGAGAGCAGGAACAGGGGGAGAGAGAGAGAGAGAGGGCAGAGAGAGAGAGAGAAAGGTGCAGGGGCCTATCTTTTAAAGGGGTCCTCTGCACCTGTGTGCAGACTTCTTTCCCATGGAACCTTGGGCTGACCAGGGTATTGCCTGAGTGGATTCCACCAGGTAACAGGGGCAGGCCAGCATAATGCCTGAACCTTTCACCCACCCCATGAGGAGAAACACTTAAACCCTAGTATGTGGTGTTCTTAAAAACAAAAAACAATAATATAAATAAAATTTAGAGATTTCTCTTACAAAACGAAGCAGGTAAATATGTGATTCTGTTTTGCATTAATGTCCCAGAGAATACTAGAAAAAAATTGGCTGACATGAACACAGACCCTTATCCCGCTTGCTTGGTACCTTGGGGTCATACTTTTGAGGCCTCTGCCCCTTCTTAGCTTCTGGGCCAATGTCTTTGTCCACTATCCCAGTAACATCCTTGCCTGTCCACAGACCTTGGTTACCCTAGCTAGGAAACTGCTCCATCCCAGGCTTCTCCTTACATGCATGAGTAAGGCCACCAGGATGACACAGTAAACCGTCCCTTCAGGGACAAAGCTGGGGCAACCTTAAGCTCTGGTTGCTGTCACTGATCTGAAAACCCTTCCACCACTTTCTAGAGCAGAGGTTCTCAACCTGTGGGTCCCGAACCCTTTCACAAGGAGGGATCTCATATCAGATATCCTGCATATCAGGTCTTTACATTACTCATAACAGTGACAAAATTACCATTATGAAGTAGCAATAAAATAAAAGTTTATAGTTGGGGGGTCACCAAATGAGGAATTGTATTAGAAGGGTTGCAGTATTAGGAAGGTTGAGAACTACTGTTCTGGAGTCACACGATCAGGGCTGAACTATTTCCTGTTTCTGGGCACCTCCGGTTTTCTCTCCTGATAAATAGGACCTAATCTAAGTTTCAAGGCTGTTTTCCACGATGTCATACAATGTCAGTGCATTCTGGGATGTGACATTTTTCTTGGGCAGGGCATTGGGAAGGCCTGGGGACCACAGTAAATCCAACCCAAGTATCTGTCATTGTTAATATTGATTGTCAACTCTCTAGGTCCCAGAATTACCCAGGAAACGATTGTCAGGTCACTTCTGTGAGGGGGTTTCTAGATTAGATTAATTGGGCTTGGAAGACCCACCTAGCTGTGGGCAGCACCGTCCTCTAGAAACCAAAATCAATGGTGTCTGTCTGTCTCTGCTTCCAGACTGTGAATGCCATGTGACCTGTTACCATGACTCTCCACCTTGGCGGACTGTGCCCTTAAAGTGTAAGCCGAAATAAACCCTTCCTTCCTTAAATTGTTTCCTGTCCACTAGCTTGTCATAGAAAACCAATAGTTAAGACAGAATCCCAGGAATATAAATAACTTAAAAGCCTACCTGAGTCACTTGACAGTGAACCATTGACACTTCCAGCTACTGAGCTTCCTGGGCCAACCAAGTTCCTTGATCATACAGAAACTGGTGAAGCAAGACAAGGAAGGATTCCCATCTCAGAGATGGGAAACTGAGGCCCGGGGGGGGGTCACATTGTTATAACTATGAGCTGAGAGACCATCTGGTTCAGGGGCCCCGGGTGGCATCTGCCTCCCTTGCATGTACCCAGGAAATACCAGTAGCCAGCTGGAACTTTCAGAAACAGACCCTGTGTGGCTGTCTGTCACCCTTCCTCTTGCATAGAGATACGCCCAGTGTTCTACAGTGTCTTTGAAGGGAGTCTTCAAAGTCAGGGATTGTATGGAAGAGAGGGCCATTTATGACCTCAACTGTGGAATCTCAACCTGGTTCCTTAGCCTCTCTGATCTGCTTTCTGTTTCTTTGCTTTAAAATGAGGGTAATAATGTCAAAAATTATTATTTTTTGTTTGTTTTTCAAGACAGGGTTTCTCAGTGTATCCTTGGCTGTCCTGGAACTCACTCTATAGACCAGGTTGACCTTGAACTCACAGAGATCTGCCTGCTTCTGCTTCCTGAGTGCTGGGATTAAAGGCATGTGCCACCACCACCTGGCTTAATAATGCCAATTTTATAAGACTTAGGATGGAGTGAAATCAGGAAACTACAAGGAAGGATCTAGAAGCAGGCCAGCAGACTCTCTGGAAGGTGTGCCTATACTGTGTGCCTACTTGGTGACTGAAGAGACCAGAAGAAGACCTGGACCTGGAGTTACAGGTGGTTGAGAGCCACCATGTGGGGTGCTGAGAAACTGAACCTATGTCCTTGGCAAGAGCAGCAAGTATTCTTAACACCTAAGCCATTTAGTTGGTCCCTTTCTTAAATTCTCCATTGGCCTGCTGGAAGGCAAGATGGCTTCCCTGACAACTTCATACCCAAGTGGTCCTCTTCTCCTTTCCTATGGTCTTCTGGGTCTGTAGCTTCCTTCTCCTGTCTTGAATGTGGCCAGGGAAAAGAGCTGCCAATCTTCCCTGGATTGCAGAGTGGGAAACTAAATAGGAGGTCTCTGGATGCTCCTGCCACTGTAGACACAACTCCTTCTCTGTGGCTGGGGTCTGACACTGTTATCCCTCCTGACCTTCCTGACACACACAGGTCCAGCTCAACCTCACATTTCATTCTGTGGTTCCTGAAGTGTTCCCTGTTTGCCTGCTTTCATCAATGGGTGACTGAGGTGCCAAACTTATCTCTAAGGTCCAGAATAGAGCAGAAGGCCAGCCAGCATAGGACCCTGAATGCGCTTTGCCCTTACTGGATCTAAGGAAACCTGGGAGTCTCTTGTGGCTTGCTAGTATAGTGAAGATCCTTCCCTGGTAAGACTCGGTCCACCTGTGGTGGGCCAGCCTTTCCCCCACCCCCATGCTTCTATGCTGCAAGGTAAAGTAGATATCCTCAGAGATCTGACCTTGCACTTGTGGCTACTGACTTGTCCCTCCACCTACACCACGGCCTCACCCCTGTATCCTTTTAAGGATTTATTTATTATGTATAGTGTTCTGCCTGTATGTATGCCTGCACACCAGAAGAGGGCACCAAACCTCATTACAGATGGCTGTGAGCCACCATGTGGTTGCTGGGAATTGAACTCAGGACCTCTGGAAGAGCAGCCAGTGCTCTTAACTTCTGAGCCATCTCTCCAGCTCCACCCCTGTTCACACTCCTGAGGTTAATCCATTGGTTTGTTGATGTGCCATTCTCTGTTCTTTCTGGGGACAGGGGCAGGAAGAATCCTGTGAGGACACTTTCTTTAGGAAAGCTAAAAACAGATGGCTCTGCGGTCCCACAACATGACCTCCATCCAGGTAGAGGGAGAGCATGAGCAGCATGGAGAAACAGCAGAGTGGATCTTCAGTGCTGGGAGGGTGGGAGGAGAGGAAGAGCCCAGGGGGCTGAAGCAGGCGGAAGGAGGCAGCTGAAGACCGAGGCAGGACAGTTAGGGACAGCACTGGAGCTAAAGAGGCATCTCAGAGAAGACCATGTGAGGTCACACAGACTGGGGAAGGATAGATAGCCTTCTGGGCAGGGCTGAATAAAGCAGTATTTCTCAACCTTCCTAATGCTGTGACCCTTGAATACAGTTCCTCATGTTGTGGTGACCCCACCACCAACACCACAAAATTATTTCCGTGCTACTTCATAAGTGTAATTTTGCTACTGTTAGGAATCATGATGTAAATATATGATACGCAGGATATCTGATGTGTGACCCCCCAAGGGGTCACAACCCATCAATGTCGGGGTGTTCAAAGAACAAAGCCTGGGAAATGATCAAGGAAATGGTGGGTGAGGAGGGCAGGCCACAAGGGCATTTTGGGGAATCTGTCTTACTTTGCTGTCTGCTGCTGTGATAAACACGGTGACCAAAAGCAACCTACAGAGGAAAAGGTTAATTCATCTTACAACTTACAGCCCATCCTGAAGAGAAGGCAAGGGAAGAACCTGAAGGCAGGGACTACCTAGACCACAAAGGAGTGCTGCTTCCTGGCTTGCACTCCCTGCCTTGCTCACCTTGGTTCTTCATTCAACCCAGGGCCAGGAGTGGCACTGCCTACAATGAGCTGCGTCCTCCCGCATCAATCATGGGGAAAATGCTTCCCAGACTTGCCTACAGTCCAATTTGATAGGGCCGTCTTCTCAACTGAGTGTCACTCTTACCGGTCCTGGCTTGTATCAAGTTGACAACAAAACTAACCAGCATAGGATGGCTACTGTTAGGCCTCAGAGGCAGGTCTTAGTGGGCAGGAGGAAAGTCCCGTGAGCGCCCTGGGAAGATGTGAGCTTTTCTATGACTTCAACCTTCCTGAATCACTGGCTGCTGTTTCAGGCATGGGTAGGGGTTTGGGGTGATAGTGGAAGGGCTCAGCTGAGAAGCAGCCAGGGAACAGGCTGGGGTCTGGACCCCTGAGGTCAAAAAGTTCATGGTCACAGGTTGAGCTCTGTTCAGATAGCCAGGAAACTAACTTTTTATGTGTGGAGGTCAGAGGTCTTTTCTCCCACTTAATTGGAGGTGGGGTCTCTTGTTTTGCCTCTGTTTATACCAAGCTCACTGGTCCTCAAGCTTCTGGAATTCTTCTGTTCCTGCCTCCCACCTCACCATAGGACAGCTGAATGACAGACATTTACTATGCTCAACGTAAATAGATCCTGGGGATTTGAACCCAGGTCCTTATGCTTGCAAAGCAAGGTGTTTTACCCAGTGAACCGTCTCCCACACTCTCCAACCCACCACCAGTGCTTTTGCCACCCCATTCTCCTGATAGGGAAGCTGGGATTTTGGAGATAAAGCTGATGGCCAACACACTGAGCAGACCTTGAAGCCAGCTTTCTTCTGTTGTTGTTCAGGGCCTCGCACAGAAGCCCAGTGGGAACCAGAGCCAAGGGGGCAGAGGACAGGGAAGGGCAAGCTCCATGAATTCTGCAGCTGCTGCCTTCAGAGCGAGGGATTCATGCCAGCTCTTCTCCAGCTTACAGAGACAGCTGAGTCTGCTGGGACAGGGACGAAGTAAGCCAGGACTTGCTTAGCAAGTCTGGGCAGTCAGCTGTCACCTAACCCAGGAGATGGGGGCCAAGATGCCTGCTCTACCAGGGGAAGAACCTCAGGTGTGACAGCCAGCAATACTAGGTGTCACCTGGCCAGCTGTCATCCCTAGTCAGCCATTCAAGCAAGTACCCGGGGCTAGACTAATGGGCACCTGCCTGTCCATCACTTTCAGGTAGAGGCCATTGTCATAGCAGTAAAAAAGTTTCCATGAGCGGCTCTGGGCTCTGGGTTTCCTGGTAAAAGAGGAAGCCACTCATGGACTTTGTCCACTTGTGGAGGGTTCAAACCTCACCCAGGGACCTGGGGACCTGAGATGTGGCTTATCTGCCCCCAGGAGCATCTAAGCCATATTTTTAACTGAAGAAAACTGAATTCAGGGTCTTGGTCATGCTAATATGCTGGATGTATTGTTTATTCTTCTTGATGCTGTGAGAAAAAGGAGAAAGGGTTTATTCTGGCTCCCAGGTGGAGGATGCAGTCCACTGTAGAGGGGGAGGCATGGTGGCAGGAGGCTGAGGCAGTTGTTCACACTGTATGCAGTCAGGAGACAAGAGACAGGAAGATGCTGAAGCACACCCCACCCCCATGCTCTTGCTGGTGACACTGTTCCAAAAGGATAAAGACTCTTCAGGAGTTGAAACTTTTCTGGAGGAACTGTGTCACATGGGTGTGGCCTTGAGGGTTGGGGAGGGGGGCTTCCTATTGGCACTCTACTTCCTGTTCCCAAATGTGAGGCATCACAGTCCCATGTTTCTTCCACTACCATAGTAGGCTGTGTGCTCAGAACAAGAGCCAAAATAAACCCTTCCTTCCTAATTCACTTCTTATCTAGTTTTTAGTAACAGTAACAAGATGTGTCACCACCATCAGCAGGTTGCTCTCCAGCCACCCATAACCACATCTGTTGCCCAAGTTGCTGTGATAAAACACCAGCCAAAAGCAACCTGGGGAGGAAAGCCTGCACATTCTACCCCACTAATCCAGCAAAGGCCCCAAGGATGTTAACATTAGCGGGAGACTGATGTCCAGATCCAAGTCACTCAGGAGCACTATCTAAGGATATCGACTGTGGAAGGGGGCTGGCTGCCTGGCTCCTTGTTTCAAAATCCATGGACATTCGGCCTTTCCCCAACTTGCTATGCTTCCTACAGTGACTCTTCTGTTCTGTAGACCGTTCCTCAGATTGAGTCTCTCTGGACTCCCAGTGACTCCTTCCCAGCCCTCTGTGCTCACCTGGGGCTCCTCTTTGCCTCTCTTTCCTCTTCCCTTTGGTTGAAGCAGTCTGGTGAGGGCAGGGGAGGCAGAGGGATGGGACCCTTCCCATGTCCATGTCTTCAGGAATTTTCAGGTGGACCATTATCTGCACCACTAAGTCCAGGCAATTTTTTCATGTACTTCATTCAGGAAGACTGGAGGGAAGGACTCTCAAATGGTAGTACTCTCCAGTGGCAGTGTGCAACAATAGGCAGGTATGACCTGGCCTGCAAGGCCACAGCTAGGAAAGCTCCAGGGCTGAGTTATTTGGCAGCTGAAAACAAGGATTTATCTTCATTTCTTCTGCTACACTGCTATTTTCAGTTCATAGGCTTAGCCCAGGCTAACTTCCCTCTTACCCTCAGGATTGCTGCCGTTTATCTGTTTTTATCTGTATCTATTTTTCACATGGGAAGAAGGAAGAGCATAGCCACCCTCATAAACCAGCTGAGATGTGTCTTGGGAGAAGGACAGACACCGTTGTGGAGCTGAGGGATTGGGGGTCAATAGGCTTCTATAGCGTCCTTCAGGTTTGGTCCCCAGGGGCAAGCAGGTTGTGACATTTGGACTGTGAGTCCCCAACAAGGACTCTTGCTCATCATCCATTTAATAACCACAGATATTTCTGTGGGGTGAGCTCTTTCTGGGGTCAGCTGCTGCTGAAGAGTGATAACTGAGCTCCAGTTGCCTCAGGAGTCATCTGGGGTTTGAAGTAAGGTTTCCTTCTTTGGGTGGGGAGTTGGGAGTTGGGCCACTGGTGTCCTACCTAGGGAGGCACCTGCTCCTTCAGGCCTTGGCAGCCTATGTGTGTATTCACCAGGCCCAGGGAGTGGCCTAATTACCCACATAATAGCAGGTCACTGATGGCTTCAGGTTTCACAGAGGAGAAATATCCCCGCAAAGGCTTTTGATGTGGTTTATGAAGCCAGGAGGCTGAGGGCACCTCAGATTTTAAGTGCCTCATGGAATGCACACGGGGGAAAAAAAAAGTTCCCAACATGCTTTGCCTGAAGGACACTGAAGTCCCAGAGTTCAGCTTGGGCTGCCTTTCAGGAATATCTACCTGTGTCTGCACCTGGAAGGACCAGGTCTCTGCCCGCCCGAGGGCTGGGCTCTTATAACATCAGCACATGTACAGTCTCCCCAGAAAGAGACAGCGGGACCACTTCCAAGCTTCATAATTACAGAGTGTCTGTCATCTACCTGAGGTCCCCACCGCTGAGCTCTGAGTTTTCCTTCCCCATCCTCCAACTCTTATATCCCTGCTTTCCCCCCCCCTCCGAGACAGATTTTCTCTGTGTAGTCCTGGCTATCCTAGAAATAGCTCTGTAAACCAAGCTGGCCTTGAACTCACAGAGATCCACCACCTCTGCCTCCCGAGTGCTGGGATTAAAAGTGTGCACCACCACTGCAGGCTCTTATGTGCTTTATTTTACCCCCTCTTTCTTGCTCTTCCCTGAGCCTTGAGAGAGGGTGATACAGCATCTAGAAGCCCTATCTATGGCTGAGCATGCACTCCTAGCTCTTTGAACAGTAGTGAGTCTGTGCATTAACTGCTGCCCACGGCAATAAGAAACTTCTCTGTGGGAGTGGCACAAATCCGATAGATCTAAATGTAACTACGTAGAAGGCAGCTTGACAACATGAGCATTTAGAATATAATTATCAATAAGTCCTAGCTGTATGTTTTGACCATGTTTACAGGGCCAGGCATGAATTACCCACAGTTGAACAAGCCTCGATTCAGTCAAGAGGGTGGTTGGTTACCCCATTAACAGTGCTGCCACTATTGCATCAGTGGGCTCATCTTGCCTAAATCCAAGGTTGCTTAAGAACTTTGATGTTCTCCCCCTCACAGTCTGCATAGCACCTTCTACAAAAGGTAGCTATGAAAACTGAAGGTGCTAGGAAAACTAGCCCCCCAGGTGAGCACTTCCTGGTCAGTTCAAGGTTGAATTCTCTGTATCTAAAAACCAAACTGTGTGGTGTCTTTAGCCAGTAGGCTTTTAACTTGTAGTATGGTGAGTGACCGGGCAATGACAATAACTCTTCTTGTTTGGAGACCTTTGGGGTCTTTTTGACTGATAGCTTTAGCTCAGTAGTCCTCAACCTTCCTAATGCTATGACTCTTTAATACAGTCCCTCATGTTGCAGTGACCCCCAACCATAAAATTATTTCATTGCTACTTCATAACTGTAATTTTTCTGCTTTTATGAATTATAATGTACATATCTGATATACAACTCCTGTGAACCCTCTGTGTTGAGATGCTGGGATCACATGTTGGGCTGTAGGACTCAATTCTGGCAGTTTTGGAAGGAGAGGGCTGAGAGGCAGAACCAAAGTGGGGACAGACAGTCAGTGTCCACAGAAACAGGTGATTTTAATGAAAAATGGGATGTTATAGCAAGGGGGCCTTTGCAGGATAATGGGATAGTCCTTCAGCTAGTCAATGAGACAGATAATGAATCTAATTTCTGGCCTGAGCACTGATTTTGGGAGCCTCCAATGTCATGATTGGATCTATGGCTCCTGATCTTTCAGAATGAGCCCAGTGTGGATGGGGAGATGTGGAATACAGAGCACCCAGGAACAAAGCACTGAGGGACGTGTCACCCACGTGTGGAGTACTCAGGGAACAGGTCCTTAACCATTTCCCCTGAATAGAAATTGAAATAATGTTTTGGCTTATTGGGTTAAATAGTATTATTTTATATGTTTCTCATTGGTTTTTGTTTGTTTGCGTGAGCAATTTGTTTTAATTAATTGTTAATTTTTGAGACAGAATCTCACGTAGCCCAGGCTGGTTTCAAAATCACTATATAGCCAAGGATGACAGAATTTCTGATCCTCCTGTCTCCGCTTCCTGGGTGCTAAGATGACAGGCCCACGCCACCACTTCCAGTTAATTTTAGAAGATTTACTTTATTATTTATTTACGTGTATGTGTGCCTGTTTGTGTGGGGGTATGTATATGGGTAGAAGGGGGCATCAGCTCCCCCTGAAACTGGAGTGGTTGTGATCCGCTCAACATAGGTGCTGGGAACCAAACACAGGTCCCGAGCAAGAGCACTGCATGCTCTTAACCGCTGAGCCACCTGTCCAGCTTCAACTCCCAGGTTATGTGGTACTTGAGATTTAACCCAGGGTTCCATGCAAAGTAGGCAAGCATTTACCAACTGATTTACATTCTATACACAGAGAGTAAACAAATCAAATATAATTTTTAAAAGATAGCTATTAGAATACTAGAAACCCTGGCTGTGGCTTCCATCACATAGCCCATGTTCATCTCTCTCTCTCTCTCTCTCTCTCTCTCTCTCTCTCTCTCTCTCTCTCTTTCTCTCTCTCTCTCTCTCTATTTTTTGAGACAGGGTTTCTCCATGTAGCCCTGGCTATCCTGGAACTCACTCTGTAGACCAGGCTGGCCTTGAACTCATAAATATCAGCCTGCCTCTGCCTGCTGAGTGCTGAGTTAAAGGTATGCACTACCACTGCTCAGGCCATGTTTGTTTCTTAAAGGCCCAGTGCACCCCACCTGTCTTCTTTTTTCTATACAGCGGTTTAAAGAAACATGAATTGTTCATGACCTCTAGTGACCTAAGCAGCCACTGTTTACATAAAAACTAGAGCTTTTGTTTCAGCTTCTCAAATACTCTCATTATCTGGTCCCAGATCTAGCTGCAGCAAAGAGCCACTGTGCTCTATAGATGAGATGGGATTCAGCCATGCAGGCCTGCCGTGTACCCAACTTGGTCCTTTTAATGCCTGCAGGGCCTCTGTGCAGACAACTCTAGTCCTCAGGGAGGTGGGAACTCCCTGGGTCAGCTAGGGTGACTCTGAACCCAGTCAGACAGCGAGATAAGATTGCTGAGGCCACGGCCCAGTTGCAACACAGAGAAGGCTCTGCCTCTGTTTCCCTGCGTGGGAAGCAGTGTAATTATATGTACAGGGCAGAGTTGGGAAGCCTAATTACTGTGTGGTAAGCAGGATTCCTCCCACCTAGGCAAAGATGGTGGTCTCCCTGGCCCCTCAGCTGTGGGAGGCCCAGTCTTCCTGGATGCCATGCTGGGATAAGCATACTCCCTTTAGGATGCTGGGCTGGGCCAACACCAGAGTCTACAGTGGCCTCCTTGACCCAGTGCTTTGGAGATGATGGGAGGCATCTGGAATGGCCAAGCCCATGTTTCCACCCCGGGACTCTCATGTTGGCTGCCCCCCTGGTGGAATTAATATTCCTACCTTCCATGCCATATTCTTTTTCTTCCAGACCCCAATTCCCCGAGTTCTCCCAGGAGAGGGAAAAGATCACAAGGACCAAGGTGGGGGGGGGATAGAGCAAAAGTCTCACTCTGGGGTGCTTATTTGTGTGGCAGAGACCAGTCCCTCCTGAATGGCTTCCTGTTCCTCAGGGTTAGGCTAGTCCTGGCTTAAGAACCTGAGTGACTGAGGGCACACAGGTCTCTGTTTCTATGTCCACTGCAAAACTGACTTCTTTCTGTAGGGACAGGAAGCACCTGTGAGTGTGCACAGGACTTGGGCCAACCTAAAGGGGTCTTCTAAACATCCTCTGCTGGCTTGCCCAGTCAATATTAAATCTGAGATTAGAAGAAAGGCATCACAAGTCTCTGATGGGCCCAATCACTGCAGCTGTGCATTTGCTTTCCGGAAGCCTTTGCGAGACAAGATGTGTTCAACAAAGCAATAACGATGTCACTGGAGGTGTGTGTTGGCGGATGGGGAGGTATCTTAGGAGCCAGATGAGGAAGACAGTGTTCCAGCTCTGCCTTCCCCAGGACTCTCCTTGGCTCCCTTTGCCTACCTCCTCTCACCTCCAAAGTTCTTTATCTGGTCCATATGATCACACTGACCAACTCTTTGAAGCATGGCTCCCATTCGTACTTATTCCACAAAGAGTGAGCATCTCTGTGATATCCAGGCCAGTGCTGGGTTAGATAGGCAGAAGGATGCTCTATGTGGGAGCCTGGCCAGCACTTGGTACATTGCCTTCCTTCCTGAGACACTGGCCCTGACCTAGTGTTACCTTGAGTTCTGCATCCCATCGCCCAACAGACCCCAAGAATGCCATGATCACTGTCTGCATTTCATAACCTATTTCACAAAATAGTGGCAGAGACTCAGCTACCTGCTCCTGGATACAAAGAGCAAAGCCAGGTGCAGCGTGTGGCCATAATCTTGGAAGCCTGGGTGGGGGGAGGGGGTTGGAGGTATATGTGTGGCCCAGGGTGAAGAAGAGTCCTCTAGAGTCCGGGGAGTTTGGCTTAGGGTCCTAGCATTATACAAAAAGGCAACCTACAGCTGGGGGACACAGAGGCCAGGACCTCTCTGAGCTTTTGCATGGGCACCTCAGTAGGCTCTCCCTGGGAGGAACAATCTGTCCATCATTGAAGATGCCCTGCTTGGAGCCCGAGAACAAGCTGGAGGGGGGTGGGTCCCATGATACCAGAAGGAAGCAGACCAATGCTATGGAGTGTACTGGACTCCTGAAAGGCTATGGATGTTATTACAGACCTGTCACCAAGTACAGCAGGGTCTGAACTCTGAGGCCTCAGCTTTGGCCCTCTCCACTCCTCTTTGTTGAGCTATTCCTGAATTCCCATCATCAATAAGAACAAGCAGAAACCCAAAACATGCTTGCCATCACAGAAGACCTAGGCATGGTGGTCCTCTTCATTAACAACTTGGCAGGAGTTAGAATCATAACAGCAACATGGCTCGATGTGTCTATGAAGGCTTTTGAAGACCCATTTAAATGAAGATAGAAGATCCACCCTGAATGTGGATGCCACTGTCCCATGGGCTGGACCAAATACAAAGGAGGAAGTGAGCTGAGCACCAGTACCCATCTCTCTCTCTGCTTCCCAAATATGGATACAACAGCCACCTCATGCTCCTACCAACATGCCTTCTCTACCATGAGATGGCCTGTACCCTCAAACTGTGAACCTAGATAAACCCTTCAGTTACTTTTGTCACAACTACTAGAAAAGTGACTATATGAGCTGCAGGCACAGGGAGACATGGCAGTCACTGGATACCTATGTAGGGACTCCTCACATCTCTGCCCACCATTCATTCAGCAATGCAGTGTGGCAGTGTGTCACACTTACACAAAACAGGCAGTCTGGGTCTCACTGCATGGATCTCACTTAAGATGTCCTGAGAGCCGGGCGTTGTTGGTGCAGCCTTTAATCCCAGCACTCAGGAGGCAGAGGCAGGCGGATCTCTGTGAGTTCGAGGCCAGCCTGGTCTCCAGAGTGAGTGCCAGGATAAGCTCCAAAGCTACACAGAGAAACCCTGTCTCGAGAAACAAAAAAATAAAACAAAACAAAACAACAACAAACAAAAAGGAAGTCCCATTTAGGGCTGGAGAGATGGCTCAGAGGTTAAGAGCACCGACTGCTCTTCCAAAGGTCCTGAGTTCAATTCCCAGCAACCACATGGTGGCTCAAAACCATCCGTTATGAGATCTGGTGCCTTCTTCTGGTGTGCAGATATACATGGAAGCAGAATGTTGTATACATAATAAATAAATAAAATAAAATAAAGATGTCCTGAGAGCTCCTTCCTCTCATGAAATATTTTTTCCAAAGATCATGGTGTCGTGATGACCTCCCCTCCTCCCATCATAAGCCCCCCACAGTTTCTGTGGCTCCCCTAGGAATGGACATTTACATTATTTCTACCCTCCTCTGCTTCTTTCTGTGTGCCTGTGTGTACATGTGTATGGAAGCCAGAGGACAACCTTGATTGTCATTTACAAAGTGCCTTTCACATTTTTGTTGTGCAGGAACGTCGCCTAGTGAGTAGGTTAAATTGGCCAGCAAGCCCCAGGGATGCTCCTGCCTCCACCTGCCCAGTGCTGGGATTGCAAGCTCTAGCCTGTGTCCCACTTTTCACATGGGTTTTGAGGATCCAAATTTGGGCTCTCATGCATCTAAGACAAGCACTTTGCTGGTTGAGCCACCTCCACAGCCACCGATGTCACTCACTTTCTATCTTCTGTGTCCTATAACAGCTCTGAAAAGCAGCCTGACTTTGTTTCGTTCTCTGGACTCAGCCACTGTTTCGTTCTCTGGACTCAACCACTGGGGTCCCAGACTCAGAACAGGTTGTCTTGTGGATTCTGTTTGTCATTCACTCAAAACACTGCCCAAGTCTTAGTCCTGAGTCCTGGGTGCAAGCCAGTTTGGGGATTAGGATCAGAATTGTGGGATGGATGGGCCTCATGTCACCATAGTCCCCTGTCTGGACAGATAGGTTCCCAGAGGTTTGATGAATCAAACAGAGAAGGTGATGCTTCCCTAAGGGCATGCAGAAAAATCCTGAAGCATCTGTTCCCTCTTCTTTAGGACTTCGGCTGCGCACACTTCCCTTGGCCATTTTAAAAGTCCCCGGGATGGGCTGGTAAGATGGCTGTGTGGGTAAAGGCAAGCTACCAGTCAAGCCTGATGACTTGAGTTACATCTCTGGGACCCACATGATGGAAGGAGAACTTAGTCCCCCAAATTGTCCTCTAACCTTTACACACATACCATGGTGCACACACACACACACACACACACACACACACACACGCACGCACGCACGCACGCACGCACGCACGCGCACGCGTGAAAGAATGTAAGGACGGACGGACGGACGGAAGGAAGGAAGGAAGGAAGGAAGGAAGGAAGGAAGGAAGGAAGGAAGAGAGGGTACAGGAAAAGGAGAGAGGGGGAGGGAGGGAGAAAGAGACAGAGACAGAGACAGAGAGAGAGACAGAGAGAGAGAGAGAGAGAGAGAGAGAGAGAGAGAGATTATTTTATTAAGCTGGTACCCACCAACCCAGATGGCAAATCTGGGGCCTGTCTTCCCAGAGCCTCACACATTTGCCACTCTCTCTCTCTCTCTCTCTCTCTCTCTCTCTCTCTCTCTCTCTCACACACACACACACACACACACACACACACACACACACACACACGCCTCTCTGATGTGTTCCACTTTCTGTCTCTCTCTGGAGAGAAGAGACTCCTTGTCCAGCATGCCCCGTGGTATTTTTCATTGACCCCCCTCAACCTCCCAGGGCTTCAAGATGAACACACATATGTAAGACTCCTTCCCTGTCCACAAAGACAGAGGCCCTTTATGAGACAATGCCAGCAGCTACCAGGGC
This sequence comes from Cricetulus griseus, assembly GCF_003668045.3. Taxonomy (NCBI): domain Eukaryota; kingdom Metazoa; phylum Chordata; class Mammalia; order Rodentia; family Cricetidae; genus Cricetulus; species Cricetulus griseus. Next base: position 107,988,845 of record NC_048597.1, on the reverse strand, counting down.
ACGCAGCAGGAGGCCTGAGAAAGCAGAGGGACAAAGGCCTTCCTCCAGGGTTGACTCAGAACACAGCCCTGCCTATAGCAGTCTGTTGGTGTCGCTGGCTTTTTTTAGGGGCTCCTGAGGAGGATCCGGGAATCATGAGGCTGTCTTCTGGAAAGCTTCTCCTCCTCCAGCAGATTCCCATTAGTGGGGGTTGGGATAAGTGTGGCAGGCTGGCTTGGGAGTGGGATTGGAGGAGCACTCTGGGTGGTCTGAAAGCAGGCATGAGGCTGGGGACCGCGAGGCGCCAGTCATCCTTATGAGAGACTCAGAGAGATGCAGGCTCCACTGTGAGGCTGGGTGATGGCTGTGATGGAGGACAGTCTTACTCAGGGTGGGGGGGATCATCTCTGTGCTCACCCCAAGTGCTCTTTGCTGGTTAGAGAAAGTGCAGGGGATGAGTCCCAGAGCTTTGCAATGTTGCCCTCTGCTCCTCTGCTGTGAGATTCCAAGCGGCTTATATACAACTGCCACTAGGAACCTCTGCTTCCCACCCAGGAAGCCCAGCGTGTGCCACATCCCAGCAAGAGAAAGGGAGTCAACCTACCACCCCCCCAGCTTCCCAGCTGGTGAGAAGCAGTGAACAGGTGATGTGATGTGGCTGCAGATGTGGGTGGGCTCCCACAGCCAGGCAGTGAAAGGCCTGAGAGTGAAGGAGAGCCAGGGCACATGAAGAAGAAATACCACCCAAGCTTTCAGCCTGTAGCTGTGCTGCAGACCTGAGTTGCTGTGGGCTGCAGCAGGGAGCTAGCTTCGTGGAACAAATGAGACCCTATCTCTCTGTGTATTATTTGTCATAGATTCATCATTTACCTCTCACCTGTCTATATATCAGCTACCTGTTTATTATCCATCTGTCCATTATCTAAAATCTGTCATCTATCAATCATCTGTCACTTGTCTATCATCCTTCCATTCATCTTTGAATCTATATCATCTACATATCTCGCCACACAAATTGTCAGCTATCTATGCTTCTGTCTGTATCATCTGTCACCATTCTTGCATCTCTGTTCATCCCTATAGCTTCCTCTCTGTTCAGCTCCTGGTAATTGACCCCTCTTTCAGCCCTGCCTCTACTGTAGCCAGTGGCTGGCATGAATATGTCACTCTCTACCTGAGTGCCCAGCACTGTTCCTGCACAGTGGAGACTTGAATAAAGGACAGACAGGTTACTTTTGGCCCAGAGCACTCTCCATATTTAGATGGTTCACACAGGTCTGGGATGGGGTGTGAGTCCTTAGAGGTTGAACCATATATCTGTTCCCATTGACCCTGTATTGGGTCCACACTGAGCCTCTGCCCTGTGCTGACTAAATAGCTATTACGATCTATTGCAGCCTGCTCATCTTTCCTAAAGAACTCTGCCTCTAGGCAGAGAGTGAGCTAGTGTGAAAGTCAGAGTGAGATCTTGACACACTTCAGACCAGGTCAATACCAAAAGCACAGAGGTATCAGAAACCTTGAGGACCAAGGCATAACAAACCATCTTGAGTCATGGCCAGCATAGGGGTGCAATGCCAGGGCCAGGAGCCCAGCTGGAATAGAAAGCACTTCTTCTGCTTTACTCCTTTAACAGCCTCATTGCACTGTGAAGTTGAGCACCTTGAACCCTGGCCAGAAGGTTTGATGAGGCGCCCAGTCCACATGGCAGGGTTATGAAAGTTGCCATCACTGTCTCAGCTGCTCTACTACTCCCTTCCACTGTCACTTCCTGCCTTCCTGCCGACCCTGGCATGGTGTCAATGCAAAGCTGATCCCTCCTTGTATGTTCCCAGGCTGACTGTCTCCCCTTCTCCCCACTCTCTCTAGACCCGGGAGCTGGGTGTCCTTTTTACTGCAGTACAGTCTTCCTTTCCAAATAGAATCAACCTGAACCAGAGCACCCTGGCCTGTCCGTCCTCACAAGTGTGTTTTCAGCACCAGGCCCCAGAGCCAGCCAGCTTTTCCTCTGTCATGTATGAGTCATGGTTGCTGGAACCACCACCATCAACAGAGCACACCTCCTACCTGGGGTCTGCTGACATGTCCAAGGCTGGCTCCTGGCCAGCTCGGGCTGTGTTCTGCAGAGGGTGTGCCAATGGCTCATAGGAGCACTTGCTGGCCTGATGCACACCCAAGGGAGGTCAGGCAGAGACAGCAAACTTTTCTTTTGGGCGTAGACTTACATTTAGATACGGAGCAACCCTGTTTGCATAATTGTCTCTATTCAGCCAGTTGACCTACTGGGAGGTCAGTGAGGTTCTCCTGGCCTCCTGGCATCTCCCTTGCAGGTGTGTTACTGACTGGCCAAGTGTTTACCTGTTGGCATGTGACTCACAGGCAAGAGATGAGACATCCAGGGCGCTTCCCCAGGGAGATTCCTGCCTGCCCAAGATGAGTTTCCCTAATGGTTCTGTATGGCCCAAATGTTTCATGCTTCACTGCAATAAAAGAGAATCAGAGTCTGGGGAGTGTACATCTGAAAGTTCAGATGTCTGTGTTGTCCCTTCAGCCCTAACTATTCTTTAGGTCAAGTAGAGAACCTTCCTTGGGGTTATTTACCAAGCATGTTAGTAGCCATGGGCCAAGGAAGCAAGGGTGGTTGGAAGAAGAAAGAGGATAAGAGGAGTAAGACAATAGAATCAGCCCACAGGACAGTCTCTGAAGTACATGGTTAGCCAAACCGCCTCTGAAGGTTCCAGATAGCTGCCCTTTGCCTCTCTTCCTGCTTGTTGGGGTAGGCATCCCTGATTTGTCTTCAGGCCTGTCTGTTTCATCTTTAGGGGGCCTCTTCCTCATGTGTCTCTGAATTACATCTCTTCTTACAGGCAGTGCCAGATCACCTAAATGTCCTTATTTCTTATTTTATTTTATTTATTTTTTTAGGTTTTCCAAGACAGTTGTTTCTCTGTGTAGCCCTGGCTATCCTGGCACTCACTTTGTAGACCAGGCTGGCCTCGAACTCACAGAGATCTGACTACCTCTGCATCCTGAGTGCTGGGATTAAAGGTGTGCACTGCCACCGCCAGCAATGTCCTTATTTCTAAAGAGTCACATCCTGGGGTATAAATTTAGGATTTGAATGTCTTTGGGGATCATTGGTTAACTCTTGGTACTCTCCATAACTTTGAGACTGGATCTCACTAAGTTGCCCAGGCTAGTCTTAAACTTACTCTGTAGGTTGCCATGAACTCAAAGTCCTTTTGTCTCAACCTTCTGAGTGGCTAGAATGACAGGCCTGTGACATGAGACCATGCTAATTTCCTTCTTATAATGATTACTAGTTTCCTTAGCCAACTGTCGAACCAGACAAAGAATACAGCAGTGGATTGCAAGGCAAGAGCTGAGGGTGGAGTCTTAGGCCCTGATGCCATGGAGCATAAGGAGGGGAGGGAAAGAGCCAGGACTAAGACAGGCTGGTCTCAAATTCTGTCCCATGAGGGAGGCCCAAGGAGAAGCATTGAGGAAAATAAATGACAAATGGGGCATGCTGTCAGGGACAGAGAAACAAGGGGCTCCAGAATACCCCAAGGAGTAGCTACTACAACAGTGGTTCTCAACCTGTGATTCACAACCCTTTCCTGGTGGTCACCTAAGACTACCAGAAAACACCGGTGTTTACATTACAACTCAAAACAATAACAAAACAGGAGGAACTGTGTTAAAGGGTCTCAGCATTAGGAAGGTTGAGAACCACTGATCTACATACTTGGCAGTGCCTGCCTGGAGCTTAGAGATTGGTGGGGCAGAGCCCGGCATTCTCGGAGGCCAGGCTGGGAAGGAACCACTCCAGCTTGTATGCGTGGATGACAAAATGAGACTTAATAACAACCGAGGGCATCTTGGGGACTTGGGAGCTTTTGTCACCGTTCCTGGCGAGCGCCGTCCTCAGTGATATTTTCCAGTGCCATTCCAGCCACTCTTCCTAAGCCTTTGCACATACTAGCCATGTGACTTCTCAAGGTTTTATGACATCATCCTTATTAGCTCCATTTTACAGATGGGGAAATGGAGGCTCAGGAGTGGAGAGGGAGCTGCCATTTGGCCAGCTGGCTGCAGCACAGTAGATCTGAATCACAGAAGGTGGATTCACACACTTTTAACTATCATTTTGACAGCACTGGGGATAGAACCTGGATCTCATACTTTCGGTGAGAGCTCTCTACCTCTGAGCCAACATAACACAATGATCCCAAGTACCGATAACTACTATCCCTTGTTAAACCCCTGGGAAAGCTGTTTCACAGCATTGTGACCAGATATAGGACAGATCAGACTTCTTAACTCCCCACACCGCCCCACCATGCAGGCTGACGTGCCATTTTCCTAACTTGAATCTGATATCAGTGTTTCTAGTTTTAATGATGTTCATTCTGTACAAGGCTACTCAAGAAGACGAAAACCTTCAGGGAAGTGGAGCTGGTGGCCTCAAAGATGCTTTGGGGTTTAATATCCTATCTGGGTTCCATCACAAAGTGGCTACAACTGCACCTCCCACCAGTGTGAGACAGACTGCCACCCCCTCTCCCCATTATGAGGAGAGTCATATAGTCCTTGTGGGATTCTTGTGGACTTGTGTTGATAGATGGAGGGTTCTAACAAGCACGAGAAGAAGTCATGAATGGTGACACAACAGTCTCTGGCTTCTTCAGAGGGCACTGCCATACTGTGAGGAGACCCTTGCTCACTCTGGAGACACTCCATGGAGAGACCACAAGAAGCCACTTGGACCCCAAGACTGCAGAAAGCCACTAGTGGTGTGGACATATCAACTTCCAACTGTGACAACAATGACCTTGCTCTGTCTGGATCCTTGCCCTGGAGGAACCCAAGGATGTGACAAGTGTGGTGTTTATGTCCTTAATCTGAGTACAGTTTCGTATGTAGCTTTGGGAACAGCAACCTAATTCTGCAATTATTTCCTGGGTAACCACTGTGCATACTTTTACCTTGCAGTGTGTTGGATACAGGGGGGATGCAATGGTGGAACCAGACTGGGTCATGGTGGCCTTGGGCACTTCCATTCCAGCAACACCCAGAAGGTGAAAGTGGCATGCGGCTTTCTCCTCTGCCAGGATTTATGTTGCCGTTTTATTCTGTTTTTAAAAGAGAAGGAAACTTGGCCTGGATCCTCAGTGGGCTTTGAAGCTCCTGCCAAAGAACTCGGCCAGGAGCTCTTGGGTCTGGCGGTGCCACTTCAGCCTGCCTGAGCAGAATCAGCCATGAGCCACTTTCTCTGTCCCTACTGAGGACTACTGTCCCTTGAGGTCTTCATTCAGCCCTCGGTCCCACAGCTTCTGACTTGGGCTGGGGGTTTCAGAGACACATGAGGAAGTAGAGGGCTGGTCCCTGGCTCTGAGTCTTCTAGGATGACCACTTTTGAAGCTCTTTAGAGAGGACCCTCTTGGGCTCCTTGGAGGTCCCTTGTCATGGTCTTCTAAGGTGATGCAGAGGTCAGTGGGGACAGAAAAAGCCAGTTATTTTCCATGGCTCAAGTTTGCAGAGTCTATGAAAACAAGCCCTAAAGCAAGTGTTTCCAGTCCATCGGGGGTGGGGGGTGGGGGGGGGTGGGGGTGGGCAGGAGGAATTCCAAGGGACAGCTGCAGGGTGGAAACTACCCATGGAGAAGCCAGGGACGAGAGTGACCTGGGGTTGGGTGCTGTGGCCAGATCCTTGGTTGACTTTCCCGTGGGAACTAGGGACTGTTACAGATGGCCATAGTTCACATTGGCACTGTGACCAGAGAGCGTGCCTTCAAAGCATCCTTTCAGCAGAAGGTGTCCCAGCATGTGCCACAGGCCCTTGTCCCTCTCAGTTCATGGCAACAGAGCAGGTGGCTTTTCATCAGAGCCAGCACAAGCCCAGGATCTTGCAGGAGACCCCACTTCAAACACCCAGCCTCTGCCTCCTATCCTCTGCCACAGGACCCTATGCTTTCTTGAAAAAAGCTTCCTTCATGGTCTCCTCATGCTCTCTTATTGCCTGCAAGAGTGGCCAGTCACATCACAGTATCTCTTGGCCATAGGTGGTTGGTTCATAGGTAGGTACCTGACCAATTCTTTTTTGTTTTTGTTTAAGACAGGGTTTCTCTGTGTATCTCTGGCTGTCTTGGAACTAACTCTGTAGGCCAGGCTGGCCTCGAACTGAGAGATGGGCTCCTGCCTCTGCCTCCTGAGTGCTGGGATTAAAGATGTGCTCCACCACCACCTAGATAACTGACCAAATTTTAGTCAATAATAGTCATGCTTAGAACTTGGTTCATACCCATGAAAAGAAGGATGCTCACTTCCTATGGAACCTCAAGCAGAAATACATAGCTGAGACCACTCCATGGGGAATATCATTGGGACAGCACACACTGAAGAATGTGGGGACACTAACGAGGGATGATATGGATGATTGTTAGTATTCAGGCACCTGTACTGGCCTGTCCTTGGGGTTCTGACAGGATACGCCCTCAGCTGCAGCCACTAAGAGCACCGCCTGTGCACATTCATTATACTTCCTTTAGAAATACATAAGTATACATATATACTTATGTATTTCCTGCCCACTTCCCCCCCTCTCTTTCTCCTTCTTCGCCTGTCTCTATTCTCTCTGTCTCTGTATCTCTCTGTGCCTGTCTGTCTGTCTCTCCCTTTTGTTTATCTTCTGCTGCTGCTGTCTCCTCTCTCCCCTCTCCATCCCCATTCACTTTCCCCCAATAAAAAACCACTCCCCCAGCTCTGTCACACTGAATTTATAAATTACAACAATAATAGCATTTTCACCCAGTCCCACCCAACTCCCCACTTTCCATTGAAGGGAGTGAATTAATAACTTTTCAGATTAATATGACAAAATATCCTTAAAAACAACCTAAGGGCAGAGAGTTTATTTTGGCCTACAGTTCCATTAAACCATGGCAGGGAAGGGAGAGTGGACTTTATGGTGTTAGAGCATGGTGGCTCTCATACGTTGGCAGATCAGGATACAGAAAGCTGAACTAGAAGCCTCAAGTCAGAGCCAGGACATTGCCCTCAAAGACCCACACTTAGTGACTCAACTCCATCATCTGTGTCTGCAGTCTCAAACTTTCCACAAACTCCATAAACATCATCCCCAGCTGCCACCAAGTGTTCAAACCCCAGAGCCATGTCACATTCCAATTGCAATACAGCAAGACAATCTCTTCATTTGTATTTTATTAAGATTTATTTTTAGTTTCATTTGTGGTGTGTGTGTGTGTGTGTGTGTGTGTGTGTGTGTGTGTGTGTGTGCCACATGTGAATACAAGTGCCTATGGTAGTCAGAAGAGGGCAGCAGATCTCCTGGAGTTGGAATTATAAGTGCTGGTGTGTGAGTCTCTCAATATGGGTGCTGGGAAACAAACTCAGGTCCTTTGTGAGAGCAGCAAAAGCCCCTAACCATAGAGCCACTGAGCCATCTCTCTAGCTTCTTCCTCTTTTGATTTTTTTTTACATTTATATACTTATGTATTGTGTGTGTGTGTGTGTGTGTGTGTGTGTGTGTGCATGCAACATAGTGCACATGCGGAGGTCAGAGGATAACCTACAGGAGTTGGCTCTCTCCTTCCACCATGTTGGTCCTGGGGATGGAACTCAGGCTTCAGGCTTGGTGTCAAGGTCCCTTATCCATGAGCCACTCCACTGGCCCTCCATTTCCTCTTTAACTTGTCTTTGGACCTCTGAGTTGGGTCCTACGGACTGCAGGCTGAAAAGCCCCTGATGGAACCATCCTAACTCAGGAGTTACACATCTTGTGCCCTCCAGTAGTACAAAGGCATGGGGTCAGCTGGGCGGTGGTGGCGCACGCCTTTGATCCCAGCACTCAGGAGGCAGAGGCAAGAGGATCTCTGTGAGTTCAAGGCCAGCGTGGTCTACAAGAGCTAGTTCCAGGACAGCCTCCAAAGCCACAGAGAAACCCTGTCTCGAAAAACCAAACAAAAAAACAACAAAAAAAGCATGGGGTCAGGGTCACAGAAGAGGACTTTATGGTCATCACAGTAAATAACAAGTATCATGACTTTAGACCATGGACTCTCTGATGGTTCAGGAGGTCTGCAGTCCTGTGTGCACAAGGCAGCTTTGCAATCCTGCAAGAGGCTCCTGCTTTCAGGCTCCAGTAACAATCGGTCCTTAACTCCTTCCCCTCATCTTCCAAATCACCAGCATATCATATCTCTATCCTTGGCTCCATGTGGCCACAGTTGGGAATGTCTCTATTTTCAACTCCATGGGCCACATCTGGGAGGGGTTTGCCAAATTAAAATACTTGCATGGCCAAACCAGAACCACTTGGATCCTTGGGTTGCTCATGGCCCTCTTCTCCACAGGGTCCTCAACTTTGCTCAGCAAAAGGCCAAGCAAAGGGACGTGGCCACAGGGCTGCAGCTATGGATGAGGATGGCATTGTTCTGCCTGCCATTCACAAAATCAGCAGGCACTTATTATGTGCCTATTGTATACTCTAATAGTTGTTACTTCTAAAAGAAGTTGTCTGTTTTTCAAGTTAAAAACATACAACAAAGACTGCTCATAGTATTTGCAAAATGTCATAAAATAGAAGGGCCTGCAGGTGGCTCCCATAATGAAGTATTGCCTTGTGTTTTCAAGGCAATACTTCAGTCCCTAGAACCCATGCTATATAAGAAAGCCATGAGGTGATTCACACTTACAATCCTAGCACAGGAGTATGCCTGGGGCTCACTGGCCGGCCAGTCTGCCTAGTTGGTGTGCTCCAAGTCGTGACAGTCTCTACCTTAGAAGACAAAGTAGTCAGTAACTGTGATGACACCATGACACCATCTTGGGGAGGAAAGGTTAAGGGAGGAAAGGGCTTATCTCATTTACAGCTTACAGTCCATCATGAAGAGCCAGGCCCTAAAGGGAAGGCCTGGAAGCAGGAATTGAAGCTAAGATGCTGGTTATTGGTTTGTTCTCTGTGACTTGCTCAGCCTGATTTCTTATGGTGCCTAGGAGTGGCACCACCCACGGTGAGCTCAATCATCAATCAAGCAAATGCACCACAGGCTTGCACACAGGCTAGTCTGGTGGGGACATTTTCTCAACTGAGGTTCCCTCCTCTTAGATGACTCTAGGCTTTGTCAAGTTGACACAAAACTTGTCAACACAGTACCTAGGGATGGCAAGTGATTTTACCTTCTGGCTCTCTCTCTTGCACACTCGAGTGTGTTCACACTCACACACATGATCTTATAACGGAAAGTTTGATGGTTTTGAATACCAAGGGTGAATGAATTGTTCACCTAGCTAGAGTCACTCTTTCTTGCCCTTGATTTATACAAAAGACCAGTGCCAAATGCCACAGAGACAAGAGAATCCTTGCCAGCTGAGGGCTAGGACCAAGGGAGGCTTTATCCTGGCTGACGCCCTCAGCCCTCTGGCTTTCCGAAAACAGGCCAAGCCTGGGGACCACACCTGTCTACACTGCATTCAGTTTTCTGCCCTTTGGAAGCACAGGTCCTCTGTGGGTGTGTGACCAGGGCAGATAAGCCCAGGAAGGAGCTGTGGGTCTGGGAGGAGCTTAGAGGGGCATACATACCCAGGTACACCTGTGCCTGCTGCAGGGAGCAGAAACCACTTCTCTGCACCCAGCCCCACAGCTGTCTACTAAACTCTGTGAACCTTAGTTTCCTCTGGGTATGTCTGTGATGGAGTTTCTAGATTGGCTCCACTGAAGTAGGAAGACTCACTCTGGATATGGGCAACACTGTTCCATGGATTGGAGGCCTAGACTGAACAAAAAGGAGAAAGTGAGCTGAGCACCAGCATTCCTCTCTCTCTGCTTCCTGACGGTGGATGCCATGTGGCCAGCTGCCATACCTTTGATGGACCATACCTTTGAATTGAACCACAATAAACTGATCTTTCCTTAAGTTGCTTTGGTCAGTTATTTTTTATCACCAAAACAAGTAAGTAGCTAAGACAATGATGGACCGCTGGAATGAGTTGCTCCGTTTGTTAGTAGAACTTGAGTCTAAGAAGGCCATTTCCAGATTATTTTCCAAACTGAGGTGGACTGTCTTCTGCAGAGATGCCCCCTCATCCCTGCTTACTTGCAGCACTACTGACAGTGTTCAAGATATAGAATCAGCCTGGATGACCTCCAGCAGGTGACGGAATAAAGGAAACGTAGCATATACTCACACTAGGGTATTAGTCATCACTGGGAAATTACATCATCACAGGGAAATGGATGGAACTGGAGCTCATAAGTCAAGCAAACTAAAGAAGAGTCAGAAAGACACACATTCTCATTTGAGGAATCTAGATGATCTGTGTATGATATTATATACGAACATATATGTGACATGAATGGAGCAATATGATCAAAGTATTACATACACTTGAATAAAAAGTAATAAATTATGAAATTCATTCTGTACAATAAATATATGATAATATTTTTTCTATGACACAAATAAAGGCACAAACCCTCATCCCTTGCAGAGAGGAGGTCAACAACACAGGTAGGAAGAGACCAAGCAAAGTCGGACCCATCCATTAACATTGTCTAGGTCTGTGATGGCCACTGTATTGCAATCCCAGACTGGGCAACTCACAATCCACGGAAGTTCACTTGCAGCTCTAGAAGCTGCAAGGTCAAGACAGCTCTGTGTCTCCCAGTTCAAAGATGGCATCTTCGAGACATGGGGCTCTCTGGGGTCTCTGATACTTGTTTCTTGTCCAATGCCATGACACAGAACCCTGACAAAAGCAACATAAGGAGAAATCTGCCTTCCAGCTTGTTCCACCTTGAGTGGATTTAGTCATAGGAACATGAGGTGGCTGTCACAGTCACATCACGTCCGCAGTTAGGAAGCAGAAGGGACATCTCTTGCTGGTGCTCCTCTCTCTCTCTCTCTCTCTCCCTCTCTCTCTCTCCCTCTCTCTCTCTCTCTCTCTCTCTCTCTCTCTCTCTCTCCCAGGACCCCAGATCATGGGGTCAGTGAAGGGTGTGTCCTTCCTCCTCAGGTTAACTTCTCTGGAAACTTCCAAACTTCCTCACAGATATGCCCAGAGTGTGTCTCCTAGGTGATTCTACATCTTGCCTAGTTACCGATCAATGATCAATATTAACCATCGGAATCATTTCTGCTTTGGAAGGGAAAGGAAGGTAAAGAAGGGGAGGGGAGAGGAGGGAAGAGAGAATGCTGTGTCCTTGGGGCACTTGGACCCAGCCAACCAACTAGGCAAGTTTAAACTATGCCTTCCCCGAAACCCCCAACCCTGCCTTACCCCATTAGGCTCTCAGGGCCAGGAGGCTCCTAGCCACAGGAGTTATCTGATCTCCACACCTAGGTGACATCAGGATCTCCTGCAGACAGGTATACCCCAGAGAAATATGTCACTGAATGCTGCTGTGCAGCCATCTAGCTGTCCCCATGAACTACTTTGAGGATAAAAGATGCTGTTTCTGCTACCGGGGATCTACATAGGGATGTTGCATGGGAGAAGTGACTGGCACAGAGAATGGTGGCCAGCACCTCTGCCCAAAAGGTATGCTTCTGCCATGCCCGAATCTGCAACGGAAGCATCTAGGAACTTGCTCAACCACACAGATATTGCTGTGCAGGGCTTCTATAGGGGCCTCTGGTGGTCCATTTCTCAAAAGATTGGCTTAGAAGGCCTGAGAGTAGAGCTGACCCTGGGCCTGGAAGAGCCTCACAAGGGCTTGTGCTTATCATCCAGACACTGCCCCAGTCATGGGACCACAAGTCCCGTCTTGTGTTTCTATCAGAACTTCCCAGTGGCCTGGAATGCGTTTCATCTCCTCACTTCCATCTTAATTGTATGGGGAGGGTGGGGGTCATTACTCCTTTGAGAATCTGAAGGGCAGGGAGACTATTCTCATTGCCTCCACCAAACTCAGGAAGGGGACAACAAGCTTTTGGCAATCCTTGTGTGAGCTGCCGAGGAAATATCCAGAGGCCTGTTCTGAAGAAACTTTGTGGGCTAGGGAATGAACTCAGGTCCTCTGCAAGAGCAGCCAGTGCTCTTAACCACTAAACCATCTCTCCAGCCCCTTGATGATTCTTTTTTTTAATTTTATTTATTTATTTATTTAGGTTTTGGTTTTTGAGACAGGGTTTCTCTGTTTAACAGACCAAGCTGTCCTGGAACTCACTTTGTAGACCAGGTTGGCCTGGAAGGCGTGTGCCACGACTACCACTGGGCCCCTTGGTGTTTCCTAAAATAAATCTCCCTTCTGTTTTAGCAATATTGGAATCCCATGGGCTGGGGCTCATGGTGGGCTTAAAAACTCCAAAAGTTCAATTTTGAGCAGCCAGTAGCTGTCATCCCAAACACGCTTTGCTTGAGGAAGTTCTCAAGTTCCCAATACACCAACATGGTTTCCACCCTTAAGGCTTTCAGAAAGGATTGTGAGAAATAAAATATGTTACCATTTCATTCCAGGCCACTTGTCATCTTCTAAGAATCTTTGTTGCATTTCAGAGCATGAAGGGCTCTGGCTTCCATGACTTCCAAGAAAGGCCTCAAGACAGGAAAGCACAATGGCTCAGGGACCTCAGGGCGAGGCCTCCTGGGGCCTCTGCCTCAGGGTCAGCTGCCTCCAGGGGCTGGAAGTCTGCCCCACTGCCCATGGACCAGCAGGCAGGCTGAGGCTCTTCCTGCCTCTCCGGAGGGAGCGGCAGAAAGAGCAGACAGCCCCGCTGCTGATCTTTGAAGCTATAGCTTCTCATCCCCACCACCCCTGCCTGCCTCACCCCTGCTGCTCCTGAGAAAGGCCTGATAGGGTCAGCAAGGGCTCAGCCTGGAGGGTAAGAACAGAGCTCAGCCGCTAGCTCTGCCCATCAGCCCCGCCCACCTGCTGCTGCTGCTGCAAGGCCGTGTGGCCCAAGGCAATGCCCGCTGGCCAGGGTAGCAGAAGGTGTGGGAGCCTTCTGAAAAAGGGCTGCCCAGCATGTATCGCCCAGGCTGCAGAGGGTGGGTGATACCCAAGCTCTGTGTGTCAGTCAGCTGCTTCAGGTTTCCGATGTGTATCCATCCATCCTGCAGCCTGGATTCATAGCCCATCAGAGCTAAGCCCATGGCTGTGAAGACAGTGAACTCCGCTTTGCTTTGGGAACTCCCAGTCAATCATGATCTTCCCTAGGGACCTTTGACTGGGGACTTGCTGGATACAGCTGCTCATTCCTCACCCTCTCCTTGGGTCGGGCCAGGCATGGCTCAGGCTATAGAGCACAGACCAGCAATTCTCAACCTCTGGGTCGCTACCCCTTTGAGGGTCAAAGGACCCTTTTTCAGGGGTCACCTCAGACTACTGGAAAACATAGATATTTGCATTGTGGTTTGTAACAGTGGCAAAATTACAGTTATGAAGTAGCAATGAAATAATTTTGTGGCTGGGGGTCACCAGAGTGTAAGGAACTGTATTAAAGGGTCACAGCATTCGGAAGGTTGAGAACTTCCTAGACTCATTGAGCCCTGATCCTGACTTTGTCTCTAGCTAGATCTGCAGAACTCCTGGTGTTTTGTTTTTGTTTTTGTTTCTTTCAGCGCAGTGGACTGAATTCAGGGCCTCATGTATGCTAGGCAAGCATCTGCTGCTTAGCTATAGCCCTAGCCCATAAGCAGAACACCCTATGACCCTCAATTCAGGACCCAATCCTTAATATGCACTGTGTAAGATGTGATCAGGAGAGCTGATGCAGAGAAAGGCTGGGTTCCTGAATCCCATGACTCTGAATGTGAAGCTGGGTGGGGTTGCAGAGCAATAGCAACTGCCTCAGACACGGGACCCAGAGAGGTGAAGAAATTTAGGGCCACAGACAATGAGTGGCAGCAGGATACCAGCCCCTCCTGAGCATCACATTTAGATCCTCCTGCAATTATGATGGTGGTCCATCCCTGAAAACTCCACAAATTACAAAATTCACTGGACACCTGAGCCTGCTGAGCCTCCCCTCTTCTCTCCTCCCCTCCCCTTTCCCTACTCTTCCCTCTCTTCCTCCCCTCCCCTCTTTCTCTTCCCTGCCCAGCATCCAGGTCTCAACCTCATGGGCTTGAGCCTCACCCTGTCAAAGAAGCTGCAGCTGCTGCCAGTGCCCAACAACACAACCCAATAGAGCTTCCTATCTATTGAAAGGCTGGTAGTCCAGGGAAAGGAACAATTTAAAAAGTAAACTTTTGATTTCAACTAAATGCATGCTACTTTCACAACAGAGGTCAGAAAGTCCTGTGTGGAAACATTGAAAATTGAAATTATCTACTATCTATCTATCTATCTATCTATCTATCTATCTATCTATCATATATCTGCCTATCTGCTGTCAAATGCTCTACCACTGAGCTATACCCCCATATCTGCCTATCTGTCTGTCTGTCTGTCTGTCTGTCTATCTATCTATCTATCTATCTATCTATATCTATTTGTCATCTGCCTGTCTTTTGTCTATCTCTATTTTCTGTCTACTTTGTCAATCATCTGTCTAACATCTATCAAACATCTATCTTTTGACTATCGATTATCTATCTGTTATCTGTCTATCATCTATCTATCATTGGTTTACCCACCCATCCTCTATCACAATTCACTTCTTTGACAAGTCCCCCCCACACACACCACCTTACCCCCAAGAAGCCATCCGCAGATCACATCAATACAAATGGAGACTTACACACAGGCCCAGGAGGAATGGGGCACTGAGGCTTGGAACCTAGGCTTGGTCCTGCCAGCCCCTCTGCTGTATGCCCACGTCTGCCACCCTGCTCAGCTCTGCCCCTTACCCCTCACATCATCACAGAACTACCCATATGGCTAATTGTCATGTGAGATTGCAACCTCTTAGTTCCCCTTTCTGTTTGGGGTTGGGGAGTCTTAGTGGGACAGGGTCTGCTGGCCAGACAGCTGCTGTCTGGACAGCACCTGCAATGTCCCAACACAGCTCTTGGTGGCCCCTTGATACCACTATGTGGGCCTGCTTCAAGACAGAGATGCACACAGATAACCCTGTTGCTGAGGTTCTTTGTGCTCATTTTCTCTGTCTTTCCCATCTCATAGATTTAAATTGCAGTGCCTGCCTGGGAGGCTGCAATACAGCAGATACTCAAACCTGGGAACATCTCCTCATCCCGAGAGCTAATAGACTCCGGGTTCCTGTTCCTGGTAGAACACCCCAGAGCCATGGTTGGTTTCTGGGTAGAGATGATTCCAGCTGTCTAAGGACTCCAACACTTTGTGGCACAAAGTAGCAACTGTCACATGCTCTGCTGATATACCTGCAGGTCCCCTGGGCTTGGCAGGGCTGGATCCCCAGTTGTGTGCAGGGCTGGCTACAAGACTCACTGCTCTTGGCTCCCTCATAGGACAGGGCAGCTGGAGGTGACAATGATGTAGGTGCTCAGCATTCAGAGTGGCTTGAAGGTTTCTATTGTTTCTACTCAGGACTATCGATGCCCTTCGCACATGATGGCCTCAAGAGAGGCATACAGAGCAAATGGTGGCTTGTCTCAGAGCTGTGTTCTCAGGAGCCAGAGTCACAGCTGCAAGCTCCTCAGCATGAAATCTAGGACACTTAGAGCATCCCCTAAACTTTGCTCTGTTAAGACAGTCACCACAGCTAGCTCATATCCATGGAATCAGTTATCTTTTATGTATCAAATACAGTCCCCAATTGGTCCATCATACTGGAGTACAGCATTACTGCATTGGAGACTTCTGTTAAAGTCAACTTGCTCAAAGTGTTCTCATCTTTTGTGCATGAATAAAAAGATCAGTTCTTTTCCTGAGATGCCCAGGGAGTATCAGAGAGACACTGCAGAACCGCCTGGAAATCTTCTGCCATTCAGGCAGGAGACTCTGCCAGTCTGAACCAGACCTCAGAGCCACAGCCAGGATTTTCAGTATGATTTATACTGGGAACAGAGCATACAGTGCTTCTGAGGTTACCTGGCTTCCTGCTGCAAGAGGAGTGCAACAGGAGTCTGCAACAAGACCACCAAAAGATGTATGCATAGAGGGGTCTCTTTCCTCTTACCCCAGCCACTGAACACCAGCCATAAACCCTACCTCAGAAACAACTGGATGCTCCTTCAGTTGCTATTCTGCAAAGCTATTAGGTATATAAATGAATATAATGCAAGAATGTGCCTATGAAGACTGCATAGGAAAGATAAATATATAATCTTTATAAATATATGTGATTTCTTCTATGGAAAAGTAAGTAAGTATCTGTGTTAGGGTTCTCTAGAGAAATGGAACCCACAACACACACACACACACACACACACACACACACACACACACCCCACAGGCACACGCATAGCCCAGTAGGCAATGCTTGTGTTTGTCTGCCCAAGAGGACAGCATGCCTTATTGGTAGGAGATCTTGTTCTTTAAGGCAGCTGCTATCCAAGACTGAGGTAGCTCCAGAAAGTTGATGTCTATCTGCTTGGTCCTTCCTGCCTTGACCCTTCCTTGGCAGCACCCAGGACAATGAGTATCTTGGCAGCTTCCACCCACAACATGCACAGTCTAGGACTTTTGTTATGTCACTGTTGAGGTGTCCTGGGTATAAGTGACTAACACTTGTGACACTAAAAAATATAATTCTTAGTTGCAAATGAGACTCAGTAATGTCTGGATTTTTTTTCCAAATACCCTAGGGTTGAAGGGATGAGCAGGAGAGAAGATAGCAGATGCTGGCTCAGCATCCCAGAGCTGTGGGAATCATCGTGCATAGGATCATGCATGATCTGTTGCCATGAAAAGCAACTCAGGGAGAAAGGGCTCATTTCAGCTCACAGTACTAGATTACCAGATTGTGGGGATGACAAGGCAGGAACTTCAAACAGCTAGTCACATCACGTCTACCACAGCCAAGGGCAGAGAGAAATGACTGCATCTATGCTTGCTTGCTTGTGCTCAGCTGATTCCCCCACTCTTATAAAGTTCAGGATTCCTTGCCTAGGGACTGGTGTCACCCACAGAGGACAGATCTTCCCACATCCATTGTCTTAATTAAGATAATTCCGCACAGACCTGTCTGAAGGCCAATCTGATCTAGACAATTCCTCACTGAGACTCTCTTCCCAAGTGATTTTAGGTTGTGTCAATTGACAATTACCACTGACCATCACAATCTTTTACATACTAATATGCATTCACTGTACCCAAGAGGTCCGTGGCATTCTCTCCATTGAGACCTCTGGGGTCTCGAAGACAGCAAAGGTTCCTGGTACATGCATCAGTTTGACAAAGTCATTTCTGCAGTAGCCAGGAGGCAGCCAGAATTCAACAGGGTGAGCACTTCCTCCACTGGCAACAGCCTCTATTAACTTGCAGAATGATCCAGTCCCCCTTTTCATCCCCTTAAAGACAAAATCCATCAACATCTTCCTGACAGCAGCCAGATGCCATGAATTGGCTGTAAAAGATTTCAAGGTCTCTGAGCAATTGAATACCCTATGAAAGGAAAGTAAGTTGTGTACAAATAATTCAATCAGCTTGGGGAACTCTGTCTCTCTCTCTGTCTCTCTGTCTCTCTGTCTCTCTGTCTCTGTCTCTCTCTCTCTCTCTCTCTCTCTCTCTCTCTCTCTCTCTGTGTGTGTGTGTGTGTGTGTGTGTATTGTGGGGGGTGCTAAGCATGTTGCAGATGGTACCTCCAGGCGGTTTATTAAAGCCAGTTTCATGATTTAATGAAACCATCCTGGTTTCCCACACAAAGGCCTCCCTGTTTGATCCCCTAACAACACCGCTTAGCACTTTCTGAGGATCTGGAGTTTGGAGCCTGAGCTGTCTCCAGCATTAGTTGATCTCTCATCAAAAGATGCTTTCCACTCAGCTGACTGACTCTGAGTCCTGGCTTGACCTCCATGGTTGGATGTGTAGGAAGGGATTTTCCAAGGTCAGTGCTGGCAGTTGGCAGTTGAGGGATGACAGGTCACAGCTGGGACCTAGCCTTTAAGTGGTTTGATTCTGACTGTTGCCACTTCCTCTCCTTCTACCTGGATAATCACAGGAACTGACAGCCTCTCTCCCAGCACAGTACTCAAATCCCAGTAACCACTGTGGTTATCAAAACTCAGGCATGAGATTGGCCTAGCCAGCTCAACCTGGTCTGAGAGTGGACAAGGTCCATTCTGTCATCCCAAGAGCAGAGAACTCTGTCCCTGTCTGTTCAAGGGATTCATCTGCCACTTTATCTTTTGGTATTGTCTGTGCACAGAGTTATATGTTTTAAAGTTAGAAGTAATACAGGATCATTGGACTGTACATTGGGATTTCAAAGGGAGAGACGCTGAAAGAATCTACATTGGTCTCTTAAGGGGATTGTTGTGTTCACCTCACCACAACCAACATCACATAGTCTCTGGTGTTTGTCCCCAAACACCATCATTTCCTCACTGTGAGGAAAATGATGAGCAGGAAAACCTAATGTCAGAGTGCTGCAGTATTCCTCACCTTTGTGCATCAAGACTCTTAACTGAAGTCACAAAGCAAGGACACTAAGAGTGACACAGTACAGGACTGTGCAAAACTGGGGCTCCTCCAAGGGGGCCTGGGGCAGAAAAGCATAGTGAAACAGGTCTGAATAAAGGAGGGGATAGAATGGGTGCCCCCCAACCCCAACAACAATAGACACAAAGGAAGTGATAAGGGGAGAGTCTCAACAAGGTGCCATGTGGTGGCTGTCACAGAAGCCATGCCAGAGTGGCTATCTGGCATGGAAGCCACACAGCCTCATCCAAAAAGGATATAGACAAAGATGCATGCTCAGCCCCAATCTACAGAACCTCAGAGCGACACCACTCTGCCACTGCCCCAACCAGAAGTTTTGTGTTCAAGAGTTCAATGTTATCTTCCTCAGCTCTCTGAACCATCCACGAACTTCCACCTCCTTGAAGATGCACAGTTAACTCCAGCAATTGTGTTCCCAGATAAATATCAGCATTCATTATAGGCTCTCTCTTTCCCCTATCTTCTGTCTCTAGACAGTAGACAGGTGCTTTTTTTCTTCCTCTTCTATTTATATAATTATAGCAAAATGTCACTGCAGGTGTATCACAAAAGTCAATATACACAACAGAGCCAAACGGCTTAGCTTCACTCACTCAGTTTAAAAGTTCTGAAAGCCCTTGGTAAGGCTGGGCACTGTAAATCTCTTGGCTTGACAGAGATGGAAGCATTCAACTGTAGCAGGTGCCAGGGAAGGCCAGTGAACTGTGAATCAAATTCTTTAGTTCCAAGTGGGATGGTAGAAGCCAGCACAAGCCCCTTGGAGGTCATTTTGGTGAGGAAGGAGCAGATCAAGACGTCCACAGCCCAATGAAGTCTCTGCAATGGTTAATATCATCAACTTGACAGGATCTAGAATCTCCATGGAAAGGAGCCTCTGGGCATGTTTGTAGTGGAATTTCTGAATGTGGGTGGCACTGTCCCATGGACCAGTGTGCAGGGTGCAAAGGACGAAGCAAGATGACCACTGGCATCCATCGCTCTGCTTCCTGACTGCTACGAGATGAGCAGCTATGCCTTACCACAGTGGAGTGAACCCTCTGAAACCATGAGCCCAAGTAAACCTTTCTTTCCGTAAGTTGCTTCTTGCCAGATATTTTGTCATAGCAAAGGGATCAGTCACTAACCTAGGTTTAGAAAACAAAACCAAAACAAACACAAAAATCCTGGGTGACTGTGGTTTGAATAAGAATGGCCCCTAAAGGCTCATATATTTGAATGCTTAGTCATCAAGGAGTGGCATGCTTTTGCTTTTGCTTTTGCTTTTGCTTTTGCTTTTGCTTTTGCTTTTGCTTTTGCTTTTGCTTTTCTTCTTCTTCTTCTTCTTCTTCTTCTTCTTCTTCTTCTTCTTCTTCTTCTTCTTCTTCTTCTTCTTCTTCTTCTTCTTCTTTCAGATACAGGGTTTCTCTGTGTACCCCTTGCTGTCCTGGGACTCACTCTGTAGACCTGGCTGGCCTGGAACTCACAGAGATCCCCCTGCCCCTGCCCCTGCCTCCCAAGTGCTGGGATTAAAGGCTTGCCCAGTTTGAGTGGCATTGTTTGAAAAGGATTAGCAGTTGTGGCCTTGTTGGAGGAAGTACATCACTAGAAGTGGGTTTAAAAGTTTGAAAAGGCCACACCAGACTCCCTCCACACATATTCTGGCCTGCTACTCAGGATGTAGCTCTCAGCTACTGCTCCAGTGCCATGCATGCCCCCAAACCCCCTACTATGACAATCATGCACTAAGCCTCAGAAACTGTAATCAAGCCCCCAGTTAAATGTTTTCTTTAATGAGAATTGTCTTGGTCATGGTGTCTTTTCCTAGCAATGGGACAGTGACTAAAACAGTGATGCAAGGAAGCATGGGAAGTGCTTTATGGGAGTAACACACACCCAATTCCTATGCTTCTCCATGTGTCACTTTAATAAAAGTGACAAACTAAGGGACCCAGGCTGGCATAAGCTCTAATCCTTCCTCCATGGCAAATGTATAGGAACAGAAGGTGGGTGGAGCCCTGACTACAGCCTCTCCTTGACCCCACTGAATCTGCAGCATGGACTAAAAGAAGTTATATATCTATTCTTCAAGAAAAGACTGGTCAGGGAGCCAGGGAGATGGCCCAATGGGTTAAGTACTTGCTGCGCAAGTGTGAGGACCTGAGTTCGGGCCCCCAGAGTCCACATGAAAGCAGTAACAACAAAATGAGAGTGGCTGTGAACATATGCAATGCTAGCATTGGAGGCAGAAACAGGCAGATCCCAAGGGCTCAATGACCAGCCAGTCCACGAGTTCAAGCCAGGTTCAGTGGACTCTGACTCAAAAGACCATCTCAATCAGAGAAGCTTCTTGTAGTAGATGGGAATTAGCACAGACACCTAGAAATGGACAATGTGCAGAGAGCGAGAGACTTTGGAGCACCCAGCCCTAAAGGGATGTCTTTATCAAACCCCTCTCAAGTCTCAGAGGTCTGTTGCAGAAGAGGTCAAAAGGACACAATAGAACAGATGCACATCTCAGCTCATAGAGACTGTGGCAGCATGCACAAGACCTGCATAGGTTCAAACCATACAAAATCCCAGCACTGAGAGAAGGAAGAAGACACATGGGGTCCTACTCCTAACCAAGAAGCTATCTGTAATAGATTACCTGCTGGGAAAGGGGAAATCAGTTTTCTCTAATGGAGTATCAATGGGTCTATCAACCACATCCCAGGGCAGGCCCCATGCACAGGTGTAGTTAGCCAACACAAAAATGACTCAGTGGTGGTCTTAGGGTTTCTACTGCTTTGATGAAACAGCATGACCAAAAAGCAAGTTGGGGAGAAAAGGGTTTATTTGGCTTATACTTACATACTGTAGTCCATCACTGAAGGAAGCCAGGACAGGAACCTGGAGGCCAGAGCTGATGCAGAAGTCATGGAGGAGTGCTGCTTACTGGCTTGCTCCCCCGAGATTCCTCAGCCTGCTTTCTTACAGAACTCAGGACCACCAACCCAGGGATGGCCCCACCCACAATGGGCTGGGCTCCCCCCCCCCACGTTGACCAATTAAGAAAATGCCATACAGGTTTGCCTACAGTCTGCACATGTGGAAGCATTTTCTCAATTGAGGCTCCCTCCTCTCAGGTGACCTTTAGCTTGTGTCAAGTTGACATAAAACCAGCCAGGTTTTATGAAGCTTTTTTTTTTTTTGTCTCTTTGTTTTGATTTCATTTTTGTGGGTTCTTTTTTGGTTTGTTTTTTCTTCTTTTGAAAGAGAAAGAGTAAAGTTAGAGTAAAGTTAGGGGGGGGGTAAGGAGGTGGGATTTGGGAGGAGAAAAAGGAGAGGGAAAACATGAACAAAATAGACTATATGAGACAAATTTCAATAAGAAAGGTGATGGTCAATAGAGGAAAGATACCTGACATGAATCTCTGGCCACAAATGCACAGAGGAATGCACCCCCTGCCCCATGCACAGACAGAAATATATGGGTAAATTTAGGAATTTCTTACTAATATGATATTTTTATTAGTTTCAGTTAGCAAGCAAAACCATGTGTGTTCACCTAAATGTATCCTAGTGGGCTAACCAAATTATACAACGTAATTATTGGTTAGGTTTTTGTTTGAGATGGCTTTAAAAAATCTCAGGAATTTAAATAATTAACAACTAAGTTAGAGAAAGCCAAGAAAGGAAGAAAGTAATATTAGCTACTAGTTAATGAGTTAATTGTTTAGAGTGACCTTTCACATGGAAGAGAATAGGACCCAATCAAAGGTAATGCTTTCTTAGGGGGATGGGATTTGCTTTGAAACAATGTCTTACTAAGTAATCCAGGTTAGCCTAGAAATTGCAGTCCCCCTGCCTCCAAGCCTCAGGAGTGCTGAGATTACAGGTGTGGTGTGGCCACCTGGCCTGGCTTTGGAGATGCTTATTTTCCTAGAACATGCTGGAAACTGTGCTGCGCCACAGGACTCAGCGTGGAAGAGAAACTGGGACACACCCAGAGATGGGCTTGGAACCACAAAAAGATACAACCTGGAGATCGCTGCTCTGCCCTAGAGGGAATGCCAAAGCTCTGGGCCATTACCGCATACCTACAAGTATATTTGCAGACGCCACAGGGCAGCTTGGGACCAACTTGGTGGCGCTCATTCTCAAGGTCACACACAGGTGGAGAAAAGAGACTGACCTCTGCTCCAGGTAGGCACGCCTCCCTCCTTCCCTCAGAACCAAGCCTGGCCTTTATTTCGGGTGCTCTTTGATAAAGTAAAGTCCCCTCTGATTTCTTTGCATTTTTCCTAGCAGATTCCGCACGCTGAGAGAGCCTTTTACATTATTAATAAAAGTTTTGAGTTCGGTTACTTTGCTGTGGAAAATGAAAGGCTCTCTTTGGGGGCCTTTGAAATGGCAGCGTTACACACCTCCCATTAAGGCACTTAGAGACTGAACACCCAGAGGGTTGAAAAAGCGGGGCCGCCCACGGAATCCAGAATTGTGTCTGCTACTGGGGGAGAGCGTGGCAGACACTGGCGACAGCTCTGCGTAATTAAAAGTTTACTTTCTTTAGTCTGTTGCCATGGGGACGATGTTTGGTTGCGGGTCTGAAATCATAAAGGGTGATGGAGATCTATTGAGGAAAGCAAAGGTGACTTGGGAAAAGAGCTTTTAAGACCCCGTGGCTTGAATGGAGCAGGTAGAGAGCCTGGGAAGAGGACAGACAAAAGTTCGAAAACGCCTAAACCTGAGTTATTTTGCTCAAAGACAAGTTAGGAGCAATTCTGTTTGCAGAATCCGTTCTTTCTTCTCTCTTTTTTAAAACGTTCATTTTTTTGAGACAGGCTCTCATGTCGTTCAGGCTGGCCTCTTAACTCCAGTGTAGCCAAGGCTGACGTTGAACGCCTGATCCTCCTGCCTCCACCTCCCAAGTGCTAGGGAAACAGGCAGAGAGCATGGCTGGAAGGGGTCAGGGACAAAATATCCTGGGGACTCAGCCCTGGAGATTCACTCCCTCCAACTAGACCCTATTTTTTTTTAAACATTCACAAATATCTTTTATTGAAAGTAACAATTTCCCAAACAAAGAGTGTAAGTACTTGTGTTCTTTTACATTGTTCTTTTTAAATAATTAAGCTTGTTATCATTAATTCTTTGAGAGTTCTATTCAATGTATTTTGACCATATCACCCCATTTTGACCAACCCCTCCCAAACCCTTCCTCTCTACCCTCCCTCCCTACCCAGCCAAGTTTGAATTTTCTCTTGCTTTTACTTTGTTTTGTTTTCCCACATCTAATGAAGTTTGTTTTCCCACACCTACGCTTGGGAGTGGACGCAGCCCTGGAGTGTGGCCGACCTACCAGGGGTTCCTATTGTCCTTAGGAAGAGCTGATTCTGGCAGCAATCACATGCCAATAGCTCCTTGGCAAAGGGTGGGACTTTGTGCCCCTCCACCTCTCACGCTAGAAGTTTTGTCTGGGTTGAGCTTGCATAAGTCTTGTGCATGCTGTCACACCTGCTGGGAGCTCAAGTGTGCAGCTGCCCTGCTGTGTCCTGAAACATTGCATTCTTGAAGTCATTCACACTTCCAGCTCTTACAATCTTTTTTTAAAAAAATTATTTATTTATCATGTATATAGTACAGGCCAGAAGAGAGCACCAGATCCCATTACAAATGGTTCTGAGCCACCATACGGCTGCTGGGAATCGAACTCAGGACCTCTGGAAGAACAGTCAGTGCTCTTAACCCCTGAGCCATCTCTCCAGTCCAGCTCTTACAATCTTTCCATCCCCTTTTACTGAAAAGTTCCCTGAACCTTCAGGTGTGTGTGTGTGTGTGTGTGTGTGTGTGTGTGTGTGTGTGTGTGTGTGCGCGCGCACGCGCGCGCGCGCGCGTGCGTGAGTGCGCTAGTATATCCCATTTAGGACTGAGCAGTCTACAGTCTCTTAGATTGCATGCTGACCACCGTGACAACTTCATTCACAAACATAGTGCCTGCCAATCACTTACCACCACCTTCTCCCTACTCTTCCCTCTTTCCCTTCCCCATCACTCTCTTTCTCAAATTCATATCTATTTGTTTCATTCTGTGACACTGAGTTTAACCAGGGCTGTCTAATTCTCCTCACTTGGCAAGACAGGGAGACATTTTACAGAAGGTCTGTTGACTTCCACAGCTGGCTGCTAGTAGGAGGCAAGTTTAAACTTGGGTTGTGCATGGCTGCCTCCTCTTTGGGCCCTGCAAATCCCAGCCTCTTGATTCAAGTGCTTGAAGATGGGCTTGGCCAACACCAGGTGCAGAAAACATTAGAATCTTTTATAGGGTGCCGCTAGGGGCATGCAGAGCCTACCTGATGCACAAGGTGGGTGTTGCTAATTCTCTGGGTCAATTAGAGAAAATTATAGACTTTCCCTCAATTGGGTAGAGATTCTTCCAGAAGTCTTTAATCACCGTGTAAATCACCAAATAGCCAGATGTCGGAAATCTTGCTGGATGTTGATTCTGCACACTGCTTCTGTGTGGTGGGCTCACCACTTCTTCGCTTTTCTTCAATCAGGATGGAAGAAGTGACTAGTGTGTGCAATTCCCTGAACTTGGTCTCATTCAAGAGCCCTCTAATTTTAAACCTACTTTCTCAAAGGCTACCCCACTTCAAGGGACACAGTTTTCACACATCCCTGTTACCCTGGAGACCAGCCTACAAGACTCAGCTCATCCTATCTCACAGTTGATAATGAGCTTGGGGAACCAAGACAGGAACATTATAGAAGTGCTGGTGCCCTGGGCTAAGTGCTTCCTCTTCTGGGTGATTTGTGCTAGGTGATGGTCCAAGGGTCTAGCTATGCTGTGCCCTGTGTGTAATTGTCACCCAGTGGAGACCCAGTGAAGGGCCATAGAGGTCTGAGCCACATCCCTTCCACCCTCAGCTTCTCTTTATGTTCAACTCCCCGCTCCCCTCCCCCCAATAGGGTTTCTCTGTGTATCAATAGAGCCTGTCCTGGTTATCTGCTCTGGAGACCAGACTGGCCTCAGCTCACAGAGATCCACCTGCCTCTGCCTCCCGAGTGCTGGGATTAAAGGTGTGCACCACCACCTGGCTGTTTCTAGATTTTCTAACAGAGCCTAAAAGCTCCCGGATAAGAAAACATTATCTTGTACCCTCTCCAGGAGCATTCAACCCAGTGAGGAGTTTAAACAGGACTCAGGTGCAGGGTTGTTATGGGCTATATAGCTCCATCCCAGAGTCATGCTCCAGGCCTGGGGAAGTTTTATTTGGTAGGACACAATTTGATAGTGCCAAGTTCCCATTTGTAAATGAAGCTGGAACTCAGGGTCTCTATATGAAATCCCTTGTTTTCAAATATTGGTAAAGTGAACAGACCAAATAGCATGTGGAGAGAGGAGAATGAACCAGGACTGTCCCCTCTATCCCAGTTCCTGTGCAGCCTTCTACCAATGCCATCATGTAGTCCAGCCTTAGCTAGCATAGGAGTCCAGGACAAGGGCTGCACAGGAACTGTGGAGGGGAGGAGGAGGTGGTGGAGGGGGACGGGAGGGAGAGGAGGAGAAGCAGGAGAAGCGGGGCACGGTCTCACTAACTTGTCCAGGCTGGCCTTCAGTTCTGACTGTATCTCCATCTGTTACCTTGAACTTGGAATCCTCCTGTCTCAGCTTGGCATGTGCCGGGATTATAGGCCTGCACTACCAGGTACAGCAATCATACATATATGCCTGTAGAACACACCTTACAACAGTGAATGGTGGATGATCCCACTTTACATTGGGTCCCCTTCTGGAGGCCTGTCCCCACCCCCGGTCCAGGACCCTGACAGAGTTTGACTTCTCTCTGCAGTCTCACTATTCTGGGCACAATGGACCATGTGACCACAGAAAGACAATTCAAAAAGAGAGGAACTAATTTTTTTTTTTAGCAGCCTTTTGTGTTCTAATGAATGCCCTATAAACTCTGTCCTTTCAGTCCCCCCACTCCTAAACACATCATAAAGGGCTGCCCATGGGGACAAAGCAGGGCAGCCCTGGGTGTCCCTGAATGGCCATGTGTAGGTTGACCCTGGGCTAGCAGTTTCACTCTATTCCCTGGGGAGAGACTGAAATGTGGGGTTTGCATATTATGAAATGTTTGCATGAGGTGTGTAAAAGTGGGGGTGACTCTGAGCATATGGCTACATGGTGTCCCTCAGCTAAATAGCTTTGTACTTTCATCGCCCCATTAAGAAGAGTGCATATCACGCCTGCCCCATGCCCCAACCCAGGCTGCTGAGCATGGTGCAGCCTCCAGGTCTGTACTGGTGACCCGGTTGCAGTCTGTCTTGTTTATGGCTGCAGGGCTGTTCTACTTCAGGCAGGGAGCTGTCACCTGGCCTCAGCATGCACCCCACTAGTAGCTAAAGCAGTTCTCCACACTCTCCACACTCAGGACACTGCAAAGACCCGGTGCTTCAGAATTCTCTCTCTCAGTCTCCACCCTCAGGAAGATTGACATCCAGGGAAAGTGACAGTGAAGCTTGGCCCTGGGGCCGTCCTACACTCTGTAGGGCATTAAACTGGATCTCTGATCTGTACTTGTTTGGAGCCAGCAACCTTGTCTCCTACAATTGATATCCATACCTGAGATGCCCCCCACCCCCACCCTGCTCCACACAGTCACCCCTCATAGCTGTCACAGTGCTGGTCAGCACCCAGAGGTGACACCTGCTGGTCTGTGGCACTGTGGGAATGTCAGATCTGCAGAGTTTAGGGTCAAGGACGCTTGTCCTGCCATGCACAGGCACCAGGAATGGAGCCAGTGGGTGTTCAGCCAGGTGATAAGAATGATTTTGAGAAATTGATTCTGCCCTGCCTGATATTTCCCTTCAGGAAGATGAGCTGATGGGTTCACACAGGGAGTTGGGAACACACAACTTGAGCCTGGGTCCTTATTCATTCTTTCCTTGACATTTTTCATGAGAATACAATTTTTTCTTTCATTTTGGTTTTTCTTTTTAAAGGATTATTTTAAGGGCTATTTTTAAAACTGTGGTATGTGTTTATTTAGTTTAATTTGTTATCTGAGAATTTCACATATGATTACAATGTACTATAATCATATCTACTGCCCGTTTTACCCTCGAGCTCCCCTGAGGCACTTGCCAACATGACTCCTTCCTTACTTCATGTCCTTTTCTTTTTTTTAAATACCTCACTCAGCCCAATGAGTGCTGGAACATGGACAATCTATTAACAGCCACATCCCAAAGAAGAATGATTTTCTGATTTTCTCTCTCCAGAAGTTATCAATTGGCAATAGTTTCAAAATTAGGGTGGGGCCTTGTCAGTTCTTCCCCCATTTATGCTGGATTTTTGACTGGCTTGATCTTGCTCAGGTAAAGACAGCTGTTGTGGGTCCCTAGATACAATGGCCATGTTGTGTTCAGAGGGCAGCATTTCACAGCTCTCCTCCCCATCACAAGCTCTTACACTCTTTCCTCTGCTTCTTTAGGGATGGACCCTTGGGGTGTTTGTGAAGGTGTCCCACTTGGGACTGAATACTCCAACTCACTTAGAAGAATTTGATTTGTTGAGAAATGAATTTTATGGAGATGAAATATTATATATATATATATATGAAATACATTTATATATTAGGTAGTTTTTATTAAAAGGGAAATTCAATGAACTATGGTAAAATATAACATCTATATCATCCCCATCCCCATCCCATCAGATAGGGGGACATTATCATTCCAGAAAGTTCCATTTTGTCTTTCACCAGTCAGTTACCCTCAGCCTTGACAGCCATCACTCTAATCTTGGTCTTAGTTTTTTGTTGTTGTTGTTTTTTGTTGTTGTTGTTTTTTTTTCGAGACAGGGTTTCTCTGTGGCTTTGGAGGCTGTCCTGGAACTAGCTCTTGTAGACCAGGCTGGTCTCGAATTCACAGAGATCCACCTGCCTCTGCCTCCCTAGTGCTGGGATCAAAGGCGTGCGCCACCACCACCCGGCTGGTCTTAGTTTTTAAGAAGGGAACCAAATTGCACATGTCACTTTGTCTGGCCAGTGTCTCTGAGATTCATCCATGTGTAGCAAGAGCTAGAATTCTTCCCTTCATCTTGCTGTATCATGCTTCATAGGCACCTAGAGTCATGTCCAACCTACACTCGTTAGTCTACAGTTTGGGGCTACTTTGATGAACCCTGTTCTGAGTCAAGTTCATGAGTAATTCCAGCCCACATACGTTGTCTTACTCTGCTGGGATTTCCATCTAAGAATGGAGGTGGTGGCTTATAGGACAGGTGTATGCTTTCCTAGTACTTGGCAGGTGAATCCTCACAGCCAAATGTATCATGAATAATAAAAACCCAGAGGCAGATATTTGGGTTTAAGCTGAAGATCAGAAAAGCAAAACAGCTAGCCTGTAGCTCTTACCTCTACCAAGGCTGAAATGACAATCCTGTCCTCACTGTGACTGGAAACTGAATTCCAGGTCTGAGACCCAGCTCTGGTTTTATATACCTCTCTAGTGCTGGGATTAAAGGCATGTCCCACCACCACCACCCAGCTTCCATGGCTAACTAGTATGGCTTCTTGGATTAAAGGCCTTTACCACCACTGCCTGGCCTCTATGGCCGAGGCTAGCTTTGCATTCTGATCTCCAGGCAAGCTTTATTAGATCATAAACAATATATCACTACAGTGAACTTTATAAGGGCTCGGTCACCCCTCCCCACTTCCTATGTGGAAGCCCCAATTCTATCTCGGAAGGTGAGTACTTGGTGCTGCAGCTTTGTAGAGATAAGTAAGATTAAATGACCTGATCACACTGGCCCTGGTGGCTCTGACAGGTATCCTTGCAAGAAGAGACCAGAACACAGACACACACAGAGGGCCAGGCACTGAGGACTCAGGGGAAAGACCCAATCTACAGGGTCAGGTGGCCCTCTGGAGGAAGCACACAAATCCAGGCTCTTGCCTCCAATCAGACCCAGAGACACAGATAACTGTCATTTGGGCCTTTGTGTATAGGACTCTGTTGCAGGACTCTGCTGGCCACAAAGCAGCAAATCTAATTCCTGCTGTGAGGTGAGGGCTGTTCACTTTTCTGTTCACTTTAGCCTTGCTGGGTGAGGGAGCATCTCAGAGTAGTATATTTTTCTTTACTTCTGGGTTCTCTCTCTCTCTCTCTCTCTCTCTCTCTCTCTCTCTCTCTCTGCGTGTGTATGTTTAGTTAGCTAGATGATAGAAGATAGATTAGGAAATAGATGATTGACAGATGTATATAAGATACGTAGATGATAGATAGATAGGCAGATGATAGAGACTTTTATTTTTTCAGAAATGGGGATTGAACCTTGGCCTCACATCTTCCAGGGAAGCACATTACCGTTGAGCCACACCCTTGAACTCTTTTGGCTTTATACTTTGAAACGGGATCTTGAACTTGGAATTCTCCTGCCTCTGCCTCCCAAATACCTAGTATTATTGTCTGCAACACCAGGCCTGGTTGTCGTGTGTGTATGTGTGTGTTTGTGTGTGTGTGTGTGTGTCCTCCAGAGTGCTCTACTATATCACCTCGGTGAGGGCCCCCAGGTCATTGGCATCACTGTGGGAGACACCCCAACTCTACGCATACACCCTGAAGCCACTGCCCATTCCTGGTTCCAGAGCCATACATCCCTCCTCACACACTTTCTGTTTGTATGAATTACACTTTCCAGTGGTTCCTTGTATTTAGCTTTCTTCACCCATGTCACGCTTCTTTGGTCCATCTGCACAGTGTCAGGCACCAGTACCTCACCCCTCCTCACAGCTGAGCCATACTCCATCACGTGCCAGGCCATGTTTGGCTGATCCATTCTCAGTTGGAGGACATGAAATGGTTCTATGGAGAATATCACCTCTCTGTGATTCTGAATTGACTTTTTCCTGTGACAGACAGGCCCAAGGAATTTCTCAGGGGTCTCCTAGACCACTTACATGCTGTGCCTTCCCACCTTCACCTCTCAGAGCCGAAAGGTTCTCTAATCTATAAACAGGTGACCATGTGCCTTGCTGAGCTACCATGAGAGTAAAGAGGAAACAGACATGGAGATGGCACCACTAATCAGACCAGCTGCCAGGGAGACTGACAGGCAAGGCCACTGTTCTTCCTGCCTGCCCAGAACCTTGCTGAGAAATCTGCATTTGCTAGGTCTCCCACACTCAGGGGAGCAGTTTTGAAAATTGGAATCTGCACCCTCCTGGCTGTGGGTGAGATGGTAGGAAAGTGCCCTTCCTGCCAGGGTTCCTCCTCAGAGACCTGGGTCTTTCGCTGGTTGACTATACACACTATTGTTTCCCTGGTTTTGACCATAAGCCACTGCCCCACCACAGACTGGCTGCGGTTATTTTGAGCTCATAGGCAGACAGAGACTGTTGGAGAGGAAGGTGCCAATGAAGGCTCAGTATCCGGTGCAGACATCTTAGGGAAGAGAAAATCAAAACAACAGCACAAGCAGCTTCTCCTCCAGACACAGGGGGATCAGATTTCCTGAACCAGGGAGCCACTTTCTGCCAGGCATGAACATCTCCAGGCCTAAAGCGGAAGCAGGGGATTCTCTTCCCTTTTCCTGACAAATATTACTACCTTGGAATTCTAAACAATCTGGGGGTGGGTTCAGTGCTTTGGAACAGCACAAGGTGGGTGACTTTTACGAATGCCTGAAGCACATCCATGAGGGTATTCCGAGAACCCTCACTGGCCCAGTATGTGACTTCTGAGACAAATTGTCACAGAGCCCTTGGGCCCAGGTTAAACCTGCCAACCTACCTCAAAGCAGGTGTTGTCCTGTCCCAGGCTCAGGGTACAGGTTCATTGTGTTCTGAACTGTCTGTGTGTCCTAGTTTGCTTTCTGTTGTAATAAAGTACTGATAAAAAACAATCTTGGGGAGGAAAGAGTTTCTTTCCTCTTACAGCTCATAGTACATTATAAAGGGAAGTCTGGGCAGGAACTCAAGGCAGGAACCTGGAGTCAGGAGCTGATGCAAAGGCCATGGAGCAATACTTCTTACTGGCTTGATCAGCTTTTCTCTTCCTTTCTTACTAAATAATTTATTTTATTTTAAGTGCATTGGCATTTTTGCCTACATGGATGTCTGTGTGAGGGTATCAGACCTTGGAGTTGCAGACAGTTATAAGCTGCCATGTGGGTGTTTGGAATTGAACATGGGTCCTTTGGGAGAGCAATCAGTGTTGTAGTCAGTGTTCTTAACTGCTGAGCCATCTCTCCAGCCCCAAGCCTGCCTTCTTATAGTACCCAGGACCTCTTGTCCAGAGGTAGCCCCACCCACAGTGGGCTGGCCCTCCCCCATCAATCATTAATTGAGAAAATGCCCCACAGACTTGCCCACAAAGGCCAATCTGATGGGGGTGTTATCTCCATTGAGATTTGCTCTTCAGGGTTGACCTTAGATTGTATCAAGTTGACAAAAAAAAAATACTAGCCAACACATTGCCCTTCCTCTGCCTGGACAGGTGACAGGGGACCCTGGCTGCTCTGTACATTTTCCAGAAGAGCCTGGCAGTATTCTGTGTTCTGGTTACACAATCTTCCCACGTTGTGAGTTCTTTCAGGCTGCACACACAGGATGGTTGTGTGACTACAGGGAACAGGGACACAGGGACACAGAGCCCTCCCCAGGTTAGGAAAACATAGACACATGCCACTGGTGAGAGAGGCTGAGTTCCTCTCTCTTTCCTTCTCTCCCCCTCCCCCTCCTCCTTTCCCCCTCCCTCTCTCTCTTCCCTCCCTCCAAAAGCACAATTAACTCCAGGTATTTTGGTCTCAGACCTGTGAAAACATGCACACCCCGCCTCTTTATCAGTTTATCAGCAGCAGGTCTCTGGGCAGGTCTCTGGGATGCCTGGGTTTTCTGTGGTTCCACAGTCACATCCAGGCCCCAGGGAAGCTGCCCAACTTCTGCATGGCTCTGATAGCTGTCTGTCTGCCTGTGGCACAGCCAGACAAGATAGGGAGGAAGCCAATGGGTCATACACACGAGGTGGGGGGGGGGTGCTGAGGCCTTTGATCTCATTGCTGGGGAACTTCACAGTGGTTCCCTGAAGCTCTGCTGTTGGGGCCTGGGAGACAAAGGGAGGGAAGTGTGAGCATGGCAGGAAACCGGAAGGTGAGGGGCAGGAGCGGCGGCTTTGAAAGGGCTCCTGGCCTGGCGCTGCTGTGTGCACTGGCCCTTATCTGCTTTCCAGGAAGACAGTCTGTTCTCACCGCTTTGAGCTGTGAATCAGGACTGTTAACTTGGGTGGGGTCTGGATGATCAGCCCCCACCTTCCCCTGGCCACATGAGGAAGAACTAGCAGTGTTCTGGATCCCTGAGTCCTGGCATCCTACCTCCCAGCTCACTTGAGCTTCTCTTGTCCAGCAGCTGCTGTCCACTTCTCTTTCAGGCTGGTGTGCATGTGGTAAATGCCACTCTGGTCTGTGGGCATCCTCCTCTCCCTGATAAACCCATATTCTCAGGCAAGTACAAGTGGCCTAGGTTGCCCTTCAAGACACTCAGATTGCCACAGAGCCTGGAGCTGAGGCTAAAACCCCTCCACCCACCCCAAAGCAGGGGAGCCCTGTCCTGAGTTTAGGGCATAAATTTGTACTGATCTTTCTGCTCTTTCTTTGCTTGGGTGGGTGGGAGGAGGCTCTGGGTGGTCCCTGTATCACAGAGGGTATGAAGGACAGGAGCAGTCTCCAGGGACCTCTGGATGATGACAGAAGCAATGCCTCAGGGACTCTTGGACAGAAGGGCCCTGTGGTCATTCTGTGCCCAAGACTATTCCTTTCTCACCTCTCCTGGCTCACTTCCCATCTCTTCACAGGCAGTTAGCCCTAAGGTATACTGGAGGCGTCACAGAACCCAAGAGTTATTTTGTCTAACTTACAAACTCAACAACACCTCATGCTTTGGTGCAGAATAAAGAGTTGAATAAAGACAGGATGGATTTGGGACTGACCTAGGGTGGCCTTAGTCCAAAGCTGGGCTTTCCCCTGAGATCTACAGGCTTCTTGATGTTAAAACTGGGGTTTCAGCTTGGGGTCAGACTTGATGCTAAAGCTGGAGTTTTAAAGCTCATTGTAAAATCCTTTAAAATTGTATGTGTTTATGTGCATGTGTGTGGAGTAAGGCCAGAAGAGGGAGGCATATATGTTTCGGGGATGGAGTTACATATGGGTGTGAGCTACCCAGTGTGCATGCTGGAGCTGAACCAGGGCCCTCTGCAAGAGCAGCAAGTGTTTTTAGCTGCTGAGCCACCTCTCCAGCCCTAAGAAACTTGTATTTCAAAATATAACTTTGACTTTATGATCCCTTGAATAGAATATTTTTTTTCGAGAAAGAAAGCCCATTCCCATTTGATTCTGAACAATAGTAACTGGTAAAGCATGGTTCATTTGTGATTCCCTGAGGCCCTTTTCTGAACATTGCAGAAAATCCCTTTAAATTCATATCATGTAGAAGTACCCAGCTGGGCAAGGCAGTGCATGCCTGTCATCCCAGCACATAGGAGACAGAGGCAGGAGAACCAGGAGTTCAAGGTTATCTTGGAGTACATAAGGAGTGTGAGGTGAATCTGGGGTCTGTAATGCCTTATTTCAAGATAAATAAATAAAACAAACCCAGAAAAAAATCATGCCTACTATGGGCAGCCATGCTATTTTGTTTTCAGGCATTTTGGTACACAGATTCCTACTTCTTACACCAGAGATGGGTGAAGATATTTACTGCCATTCTTTATGGATAAACAAAGCCAGCAACTAGGGAATGGAACAAAAATGGCAAAATTCTGGAGGAAGCAGAGGAGACCAACTGTGGACTATCTAGGGGCTGTGTCTCTGGAGGGAAGAGTAGGTGGGCTCCCCTCCATCCCCCCATAGAGACCTTAGTGCCCACTGGTTGGTGTGTACAAACTTCATGATTACACTCCAGTTTGGAATGCCTGCACAGGCCAGCCAGCCACTTCCCTCTCTTGCATACTCCCACAAGCTCTCAGAGAGACCGTGTGTTTCTGTCAGGTCCCTAGCAGAGCCAAGTTTCTGGAGCAATAGCCTTTGGTGACCTGTAAGGAAAGGAACTAGGCATGCATACTGCCACAGAGTCAGCAAAAGTAACACGCTCAGGGGTGGTGCAGGTCAGCATATGCTCCAGTAGACATGGTCCCTCTGGTTGGGGTTTTCTAGAATCCATGACCATCTGGGGATGAGGAGATGATGTGGAGGGGAGACCCAGAAATATCTTCATTTAGGGTTCTCTGTCCAATTCCCGTGTGACCTGTTATACTGATCTTTACAAGGCTGTTTTCTAAGTACCCAAGCTAGAATCCCCCAAACTCTTTCCCATGTAATGAATAATGTAGAAGGTGTTAATATCAGCCACTTTCAAGGTTCACTTTCATTTATTCCCTGTGCCTGCACTGTACCAGTATTCTGACCCCAAGTAGCCCTCACTCTTATTTTTGCCACAGCATTGTGACCAGCAGATCCTCCTCTCCCTGTGGTCACAAGGGGACCTGTATTATCTGAGACACCTGTCTTTGACGTACATCATGGATCATCTCAGGCTGCCATATTCCAGCCAGCCACAAGGTACAGGAAGCGTGGGCAAGGTCTGTGTTCAAAAACTTGGTCTGATGGCTTTTGCTCATTTTTATGGGCTAGGGCTTGGGAACATAGCTAATTAGCATTGAATGGCAAAGGAGCCCAGGAAATGCCCACCAGCTGCCTGCCAGGGAGGAGGAGGAGGCGGCGGTGGCGGCAGATGAATTTTGGTGAGCAATTGCCTCAGGAATTCCCCCACATTGGGCAGGCTCTGCAGGTCTACTATTCAAGTCCCCCTGCTTTCAGTCTTGCCCAGGCATTTGGCCCACACTTGGCCAACTGGAAGTTTGCTCCCTTGGCTTCTGGAGTTGAATGACATTCCCAGGGCAGACTAAAGGAATGGATGTAAGTGGATTACTTCTGTGGCAGGGGATGAAACCTTCCCATTCCTCCTGCAGTGACCCTGGAAGCCAGGCCCTTTGTCTACCTCCAGCGTGCCAGCCTTCTGCTGCTCACTGGAGCTCTCTCATACCAGAAGATGAGCTGTTTGATTAAATGAGACAAAGATGTTGCTAGAGCTGCAAGCAAAGAATGTTCACCCATAGGGCTGGATGCTGGTGCTGGGGGCAGGGGTGTTCCTGCTGACTCATCTTGATATGTCTTGCCAATGGAGAGCTAGCTGGCAGATTCTGGCCATCTCTCCATGTGTCCTGTTCAAATACCTTTTTTTTTTTAAAGTAATGATTGATTTGTTGATTTTTTAAAGATTTATTTATTATGTATACAGTGTTCTGCCTACATATATCCCTGCACACCAGAAGAGGGCACCAGATCTCATTGCAGATGGTTGTGAGCCACCATGTGGTTGCTGGGAATTGAACTCAGGATCTCTGGAAGAACAGTCAATGCTCTTAACCTCCGAGCCATCTCTCCAGCCCTCAAATACCTTCTGCTGGGTCTTCTGGAGAGCAAGAGCAAAAGAGAGAGGTGGGAGAGACAGAGAGGGGGGAGAAGGAGGGAGAGACAGAGAAGACAGAGAGAGAGGGAAAGAGATAGAGGGAGAGAGAAAGACAAAGAGACACAGAGACAAAGAGACAAATACAGAAGACAACAGAGAAAATGTATGTGTGTATGAGAGACAGACAAAGAGACACAGAGACACAGACAGTGAGACAAAGACAGAATGTATATGTATGTAAGAGAGTGATAGAAATAGAGACAATGTGTGTGTGTGTGTGTGTGTGTGTGTGTGTGTGTTCAGGTGCCAGTGCGGACCAGAAGAAACTGTTGGATTTCCTGGTGCTGGAGTGACAGGTGTTTGTGAGCCCTCATGTAGGTGCTGGGAACCCAGGTCCCCTGTAAGAACAGCAAGTGCTCTTGTTTGCCGAGCCAGTCTTCAGACCTATGAAGCTTTTCTTTCTTTCTTTCTTTCTTTCTTTCTTTCTTTCTTTCTTTCTTTCTTTCTTTCTTTCTTTCTTTTTGTGTGCAAATGCTGCACCAATGTAATTTGATTTGGAAACAAAGCCAGTGGGAAAGAAATGCAGGTTCAGTTGGAATGTAACTCAGTAAAACAAAACAACCAAAATGCTAAATCTGTCTGCTCTGAAGGAGGACAACACAACACCCTTGTGGTCTCCCAAATGGAGGTGTGTAACGGGCAGGGGAGGATGCCATGCTGGCATACAGGCCACACAGGTCCTCATGGGCCTGCTCAACTTGCACCAGGTTGAACTTTAAAACTGTCAAAATTTAAAAACCAAGAAAGACCAAGTCCATGTTTTAAATCTATGTTTTTGTATTTTTGAGACTTTTATGCATGAATACTATATATAATTTCTAGCCCCCCCTCATTTCCAACTCCTCCCATATCCCCCTCCTTGTCTCTCAGTCTTATGACTTCATCTTCTTTAATTATTATTGTTACATATGTGTACACATATAGACATATAAACACACAATTCACAGATTTCAGTTTTACTCTATGTTCATATGTTTAGGGCTGACCACTTGGGATTGGATAACCTATCGGAGGCTTGTCCATACTAATTCTCCCTCTCTCTGAAGCCACTGATTATCTGTAGCTCTTCATCTAGGGGTGGGGCCTTATAGAATTCCCCATCCATGTTGGCATGGTGCTGTTGACTTTCTGCTTTCTTTGAACAATGTGGATCCTGTTAGTTGATGGCTTTGTTGCTCCATGGTGACACCCGGCAGAGGAGGCTGGCCATACCTGCAGGTCTTTAGACAAGCTGCCTATCTGTTCATCAGTTACCAGCTCAGCCTGCACCTGCAATTCCCAGCAGGAGTTCTGTGAGGCACACTCCAGGAAACATGGCTGTGTACCTGAACAATGAGGAGCCACTATGACCCATGGAGAGAGACGCCAACTGAACACACCCCACCTTCCTTTTGTGTTTGACTCCTTTTTGTGTGGTCAGGAAGACTGCAACCCACATGCTCCGAGTTCCTGCTTCCTTCATGACTTCTACCACCATTGTCTCCTTTGCCAGGTTTACCCAGCATTCCCTAGAACCTTGTCCACAAGTACAGGTGGAGGGCGGCCCCTGCGTTTTCTGTGGCTGGGAAGAGCAAGGTACAGATGGATCATAATTATTACCTGGAACCAAATTACTTTTAATGACTTCTGGTAGTTTCCCAGCCCAGTTCCAGCCCCCACCCACCCACCATCGAGGAAAGTTTAATGGCCCCAAGGAGTGTTGGTAATCCTGAAAGTTTTAAGCTGCTCAGTCAATGAGGAGGAGGAGGACACTTAAGCATCAGCCGGGATAAGCATGGGGAGGGTACCAGGTTCTCATGCAGATCCAGGGAGCCATTATTAGAAGCAATGAAATGAAAGCAAAGGCATCTTTTGGCTGTCTGGCAGGGTGGTGTCCCTGAGAGCGAAATCAATTAACATGTGAAATCTTGTTCTGAGGCAGCACACATACTCCAAGCCAGTCTCAGAAGGACTTCTGAAGAAGGACGCACATGCATGTCCCAGCAGAGTGCAAGCCCAGGCTCCTAGGGTCTCCCCACCTTCATTTCTTTAAATGAATTTTTGAAGCAAAAATGTATTTGCTTTTGTCCCTTAAGGTCAACCAGTCTGATCCAAGTTTGCCGCCAGTTCCAAAGTCCTGAGAATCATGTTTATGTTTAGTATCTCAGAACCAAGACTATGAAGATGTTGCCTTCTTCTCTGTCTTC
The DNA here is from genome assembly GCF_003668045.3 of Cricetulus griseus. Classification (NCBI taxonomy): domain Eukaryota; kingdom Metazoa; phylum Chordata; class Mammalia; order Rodentia; family Cricetidae; genus Cricetulus; species Cricetulus griseus. The sequence continues at coordinate 107,950,579 of NC_048597.1, read as the reverse complement.
CCTCACACCCCCAGCTCTGGCTCCTAACCCCTGGCCCCTAACCTCTGGTCCCTGACCCCTGGCTCTTGACTCCACACTTTTCTTAATCTGATCTTGGGTCCTTCTTGCTCAGTCTGTCACATGTCAAAAAGGCAGCCAATGTTGACTGGGTACCTGGTAAGCCTTAGACATGATAGTTGGTACCAGAGGTTAACAACATTCAGTCTGCCTCTCCACCCTCAGAGCAGTCCATCTAGTACCTGATTCAGTATTCAGTTTCCCAGACTTCTCTGAAGCAGAGATGGTCTTGTGACCCTGTCCTGCTAGTGAGCTTCTAATAAGGAGTAGAGGCTGCTCCTGCTGTGCCTTAGACCTTGGATCATGGCCGATCTGAGCATGGATGCACCTACATGTATGCATCTTGCAGCCACAAGGACAAAGCCACATATGCCTGAAGGAGCTGGAAGGGCCTGGTGTCCTGGACAGGGAAAGAGTCCTGCCTGCAGGATGCTGTTGACATTAAGAAATAAACCACTCTGAGTCTTGCTGTCATAAGATTGCTGATGGTGGTTGGATTTCTGACTTGCATCTGAACCTAACTTCGATTGGGAGAATAAGTCACCCCAAAACATCTACTTTCAGATGGCTGGCCATCTTGTGTCTTACACTGTTTCACTAAGGATATATGGACATGCTGGTGAACTGCATCACCAAATGCTCTTGCTCTGAAATATCAGCTGCAAGGCTGGGTTCCATTCATCAGGCACCCTCTATGACACGGTGACATATCTATGTCTTAGGGCTCCAACGGTGAGGGCTTGGCAGAATGGGGAGGGAGGTCTACATGGGCTCTCTGTACTCCATCCCGGAGCCCTTCCTATTTGTATCCTTCCATTGTGGTCTGTGGAAGAAGTCACAAGTGGCCCAGATCCAAGGGCAAGAAATAAGAACTCTCATTGCTCAGTGAGAAACTTCAGAAAAATGGAGTCTTCTCTTAGCCTTTACAGCCTCCTGTTCAAGAAGTCTTCCCTCTGCACCAAGGCTTTCCTAGGTTTCCCAAGGAGTAGCTTCAAAGACAATCATTTGGTTTTTAGTAATGCATTCATTTGACATTTGTTCCCTTCAAGTAACTACCAGACTGTGGTGTGACTTCTTGTCTATGGAGCCAGTCATCTTTGGGGCACAGATGCTGTCTCTCACCTTTGTTTCTCCTTACTTGTATCTTTCTCTCCTTGCCTGTGGATGAGGATGTTTTAAAGGGATTGGGAATGTGGTCCTTAGAGCCCAGAGATCAACACTGGATTTTCTCTGGCTTGCTTCCCAGCTGTGTATCTTCAGGTAAACAGCTTGAGTGAGCCTCAGTTTCCTTATTAGGACTGTGATGAGTGTTAACGACCAAATGTGTGCAAATCTCTGCACCCTGCACAAGTCATGAAATTGGCTTGAAATGTGTCTACCATCATCGTTACCTCATCACCACCACCACTACCATTATCATTGTTGTCATCACTGTAAGCACCGTCACCATTGTCACCAACGTCAGCAGCATCAGCATTATCAACATCACCACAATGATCATTGTCATTGTTGTAAGGATTTGCACCTGGCCGACCCTGCCCCCTAACGACAGGTGGGGCACGCACAGGAAAACATACTACCACGAGCTACATCATCACCACATCACCCATCATGCATTAAGGCCTGCGTGAGGACTCTGCGCATGCGTGAAACCTCAGTGCGCATGCGCAGTCTTCCCTTTAAAAGGTCCAGCAATCCCCCACTTCTCTCTCTCTGTCTCCTTTTGGGTTGGCTGACAATCCAACCCAATCCTACCCTCTCTTCCTGTAAATAAACTCCACGTGGGTTGTTCATCTGTAGTTTTCTTTCTTTACATCCGTAGCTGCAGCGAAAAAGAATAACAGTTGTGACAATCATCAGCATCATCATTACCATTACCGACATTATTGTCAGCACGACTGACATTATCATAACTGTTATCACCATAACCTTTGTCATCGCTATGGTCATCATTATAATCATTGTGACAGTTATTAATTACCATTATTGTCACTGTTATGGCCACTCTTATCATTACCATCATTACCATTGTCATCACCCCCTTCAGTGTCACTGTCTTCACCATTACTGCTGTCAGCATCACCATCAGCACTACCATCATCACCATCACCGTCATCATCATCCTCTCACGTTCCTCTTATCATCTGGTTTCCTTTTAAACAGTCCTCAGTAATGGGGCTCCACTGAGAGTAAGTACCTTCCAGACCTATTCAATTTAGAGTCAGGACAAACAGACATGAGGATTTTAGGAAATAAACCTCTTCAGGAAGTACGGAGAGTATTCAAAACATTCTATCACGACTAAAAGCATAGTAAATGGAAGGTGATGTAGTCTTCCTGGGTAAAGAAGAAAAACATAAGGATGCTGCTGAGGCTTAGGGAGAGCCATGGGCAACAGGACAGGACTTTTATGTGGAGCTTAAGGCCAACTGTATGTATGGCTCCATTGGGGCCTGTTGGCATCGTTGTAGGCCAACTTGACATTTGGTGTAGCTTTTTAGTTCCTTACCCAGGAACAAATAGACAAAGGTATTTCCAAGGATGTCTGCCAAGATGGGTAGATTCCACCTTTATACTTGGGATCAACACCAAAGAAGTACTTACACATGAGATCTGCTTTGTTAGAGTGTGATGTGTTAATGAGAGAGAATGCCAGAGCTTTCCAGCCAAGCCCAAGGCTCAATGAACAGGAACTTCCCAAACTTTCCTTTGATGACTCTGAGCTATCAATAGCACAAAAGGGACATTCTGCTCCAGGTCCTCTACCAAGTGTGCATAGGGAATATTGCTTTGCCTGTTAACTTGGTCACATGGTATCGATAAATTGAATCAACATACCCTTAAATATTTTTAAAGCTTAGGTGGTTTTTCCCAAGGACCATGTGTTCCACCACTGCTGTGACCTATTTCAATCTCAGTGTCCTCACCTCCACAGAGGACACCAAGACCAGGCTGAATTCGTAATGGCATGGATAAACCATCAACAAGATACTATAGGTTGCATCTCTTGACGGATTTGCCATCACATAACTTCAACTGTAAACTGCATCTCAATTTTGCCTTTTAGAAGTTCCTCCTTCCACCCAGGGTTCCATTACCCGCTCAACAGTCTCTATCATCTGCCCTCTGATGATGAGAATTCCAGTCCCATCTCTCCCTCTGTCACCCTGACTCAGCTCCATTACCTCTCATGAGACAATAGCCCAAGCAGGTTTTTGTCCCTGTCTCTGCTTCAAAGGCTTGTTTTCTACCTAGCAGGTGAGGAAGGTCTTGTCTCCACCATCTCCCTCCATTGTTACAACAAAACCAAGGACATCACTGTGACTGGGAAGGCTCATGGCTCTTCTGTTTCAGCCACTGATCTTGGTTCTCTATCTGGAAACTTAACTCATGATACAGTCCCTGTTGCCCCTGGCCCATACCCCTTGCCCTGCCTCCACACTGGATCTTGCTGCTTAGCCCCTAGCCACATTCATTCAGGCTTCTGTTCTAGGGCCACCTCCAGTGGTGTTTTATCTGTAAGCAGAAGTTACTCTGTGCCTTCCTGTGGCACCCACTGGTCATTGACACTGTGTTGAAGAGACACATGTTGGCCCCCTTACAGGCAGCAAATGTGGACTCTAGAAATCTCTTCCCAACAGGAAATGTGTGCTCTGCATGGCCAGGCCATATGTGCTGTCAGACACACACATTCCAAAGAGCCACAAGGAAAAAGCAGCTTTTAAGTGACTGGTTGCCCCAGTGGTGGCCTTGTTCCCTTCCCTAAAGCATTTCTGGTGGCTTTTAAATACACATTGCAATTCTCAGCCAATTTGACTCTTCACCAGGTAGAGATGAATTCCTCTTCTTTCAGGCTGAATTTGAATGGCTTCTAAGTAGTCAAGCATGATGGAGGTGTTGGGTGTAACTATGTCATCAAAGCATGGGACCTTTCCCTTGCCGTCTTTCTTGAATTCTACATCTATGGAAAGCGAGAGGCCCTGCTTTTTTGGGGGGGTCTCATTGCCTCCATTGGGAGCGATGACTTCTATAGGGATGCAAGGAGGACCAATTTTGAAGGCTCTCGGAAGCCATTAGTAACGCTACATCATTTCATTCTTAGGCAGACCTCTGTGGCCGTCCTGCAGCCTTACATTCCCCAGGTTATCTCTGAGAAGGGAGGGCTTTACATGCTTCCCCACACCTGGTAGTGAACCCACAGAAAGTTCTCACCTTTATTATTTAAGACCCCTCCTCCCCAATTCCTTTAGGACATGAAGCCTTTAGACTAGACTTCTCTTAGGTATGCCAAGCCATGATTGAATCCAAACAACAGGTGCTTGAGTCAGGGTTGATGATAAACAAGCAGAGAGATGTGCCAAGGGAGTGTTGATTGGCGGGAGGAACATGCTATTTCTCCTGTTAGCTTTGGGAAATTCCTGTGTTCTCTTCTTCTGGCTCCTTCCTCTACTCTCATACACAAACACAAAGATCAGTGCATTCAGATTCTGTTCTTCCATAAGAGCTCCATGGGAGTTCCCATGTGGAGGTTTTGTGTCTTCCCTCAGCTCCATTCACAGGCAAGCATCGGGGACAAGCCTGACATCCCTGTCTACTGAAAGTAGGGCAGCCTTTGTTATCGTCAATGACCTACCCGGAAGTGGGTCTGAGTCGCACAGTGTGAGCCCACAACCCTCTGGGGCTGCCTTGGGAGGTTAGTGAGGCACACTTTAGATCTGGGCTCCATTCAGAGCAACAAACACATGGTGCAAGACACTTAAGCAACTTGAATGGCAAAGCTGGGTTTGAACGCAGTTTCTGTTTTGAACTTGGCACCTTTGTGACAATTAAGTGGAGATTTCTGCAGACTTTCAACTGTCTATACACTGTGGCTAGATGAAGGTGATCAGCACTCAGGGCTTGTTGCTGGGACTCAGAATAAACAGCCTAGGAGCTGGAACACTGGACTTGTCTGTCTCCCACTCTCTTCCTCCCTCCCCCCTTCCTTCTTTTTTTTTGTGGGGGGTGGGGAGATAGGCTCTCACTCTGTATCCCAGGCTGGCCTCAATCTCATAACCCCTCTCCTGCATCAGTCTCTTAGTCCTGGGATAATCTCAGGAAGACAGTGTGCAGGCTTGCCTCTCTACTTGATACTACCTAGACAAGTTGCTATACACACTTTGCCTCAGTTTCCACATCTGTACAAGTTATGTGGCAACAGCATCTTCCTTATAAGGGTAAGTGGTGTGGTCTCCCAGTGTTAATCCACGAGTGTAACTTACAATGCCTGGCTCAGGGTAGTGATTTAAGGTTTTAGTTCACATTAACTTCTCATTGTATTTATGGTTTTGGAGCTCGCAGGTGATTGGTTGTAGGCCCCATTCTCATTTATTTCTGGTGTCTATAAACACTACAGGCTGCTGTTTATTCTGGGACTGGACCCAGGTCTAATAATGTGGCTTGAAGGAGTCACGTTGTCATTGCTGGAAGGTCACAAAAGACAAAACAAAACTACCAACTTTACTTTCTGTACTTTAAAATTTTGTTCTTAGCAGGAGGAGAATAAATAAGTGTAATGACATGTGTGTCATGAGGAAATCCATTATTTTGCATGGTAACATAAAAGAAAGGAATTTTTTTTTAATGAACACTCTTTTTTTAAAATTTATTTATTATGTATACAGTCTTCTGCTAGCCAGAAGAGGGCAACAGATCTCATTATAGATGGCTGTGAGCCACCATGTGATTGCTGGGAATTGAACTCGGGACATCTGGAAGAGCAACTAGTGTTCTTAACCTCTGAGCCATCTCTCCAGCCCCAAGAAAGGAATTTTTAAAAATCATAGTTTTAAAAAAGAAATTTAGTTCTTAAATGCATTCTGCTATGTGACGGAAGCAGGAGACGATAAGGCTGATAAATCAGGAAGCAAGATAGCATGATTGGCAAGGCTTTGTCATGCAGGCCAAGACTCTGCAGCAAAGCATGGCCCAAGCATGATTCCCCAGAACCTCAGAATGTGACATCACTGGGACAGATAAGTTGATGGGTGGGTGGAAAGATGGATAACCATTGGATGATGGACAGATGGGTTAGATAGACAATGGGCAGAAAGGTAGGTGGACAGAGGATGAATGGACAGATAAATATGATGGGTGGGTGGGTGGGTGGATATGTGAATAGACAACATATAGATAGATAGACAATAGATGAATGGATTGATGGACAATGGATGGATGAAGGAGGGATAGTGAGTGTGTGGGTGGCTAGACGGATAAATGGATAGATGAATGGATGGATGGATGATACATCTTAACCTGATCCATAGCCACTACAAGTGACTCAGGAGGAATTGCCAACTACTTCTTTGTATAGTCCTACAGGTTAAAGAAAAGGGGTCTTGTCTCCATACTTTTCTTCCTCAGGGTGTTCCGTGTCCCTAAATCCTCCTCTGGGGCCCAGAATTGGTATGTTTCATGTGGGGTCAGGCATGCAGGATGGATGAGGGCATTCATCCCACAAGATGGAGTCAAGATGTGCTGACAAAAAGAGGAGGGACAGGGGGCATGTGTCTCGTCAGCCTGGCTGTGTCTAGTGGTCAACATTCTGGCCTACAGTTCCCAGTAACCATGCGTAAACTTTGTGTAGTGGAGATTTCAGGAGGGTCTTGTTTGGAGATAGATTGTCTAGTCTCAGGTTAGTTCTGGATATACTAGTTAGGTCACTTGGGACAATTATCTCACCATCTACTGCATCCATTTTGGTATCTGAAAACTGGTTGCAAGAAGACCACTAAGATACTTGAGGAGCTAGGAGTTGGGAGCACTGGCTGCTCCTCCAGAGGACCTGGGCTCAGTTCCCAGCACCCACATGGCAGCTCACAACTGTCTGTAAACTTGTTCCAGGGGATCCAACACCCTCACACAGACATACATGCAGGCAATGCATGTATATAAATTAATATATAAATTAAAATAAAAGGATACTTGATAAGCTAATAGAAATATAAACAAAAAAGAGTTCAAACAGAGGTACCCAGTGTGTGTGGATAATATAGCTCCCCAAAGCCATAGGTTATATCACATAAAAACAATTCCAGGAGTAGGCTAGCTCCATATAGTCATTGGTTAGGAGGCTTCGGAGACACTTCCTAACACAGGCAATCACTACTGCTGTTGCTTGACCACCAGACAAAATAGCAAGACTCTATCATTGAAGATGCCGCTGTCCTTTGTCTCAAGACATAGAGAAACTTTCTCAAAGCTGGCTAGCTTTCGTAGTACCAAAATGTGCTGTGCAGGCTGTGGGGGGAATATCGTCACCAGAGATCTTAGTCAGCTGTGGAGCCTGTATGTAACAATACTGACCAGTTAGCAAGACAGACCCACTGGTGCAATAGTGGCAAGTCTGTTATGGGGCCAACCAACCATTCTCTGGTTGGATTTGTGACCCACTCCACAGGGGGAAGGGATTCATGTCTGGTACCCCAACCCTAGTCACAAATCCATGGGGGAAGTCATAGACAATGATGAGAAACCTATTGCTGTTGGCTTGCTAAAGGGACATGATATGTCCATCAATATGCTCTCTAAACATTTGTGTTTGTGTCCACAGATCAGTGCTGCAGTCAGCTTGGGTCAGAGAAGCTTCTTCATTTGCAGTGGGCAGTGGTAAGTGCAGAGACTTATAACTAGTTAAAGGATCAAGAACAAATGACTGTTGAGTGCCCAGCCCTATATAGGACATCTGTAGCACTCCTCTGAAGCTCAAGGAGCATAATGGTGTAAGAAGAAGTGGAAAGACTGGAAGAGCTGGAGCAAAGTGAGGGTCCAGAGTGGAATGCTGACTTCCGGGTCTGACATGGCTGTTGTACTCTTAACTCAGAGTAGCTATGAGGATGCACAAGATGAAACCATCAACACCACATCATCAAAAGTGGACAGGCTTCGGGGACCCACCTCGTACTGACTATTCATACACAGTTAATGGCTGACAGAGGAGAGGCATTTTCTTTATTAGTATGGCCAATGGTAAGGTGCCTATACTCTTGAAAACAAGCCCTCAACACCCATGATACTGTAATACTATAAGCAACCCTGATTAAATCTACTGGGTCATACACACAAAAAAAGCCTTGAAAGAGAGGGCAGTTAAGTGAGACAGGGTCTCATGTAGCCCAGGCTGGCCTCAAACTCACCATGTAGCCAAGGATAAACTCAAACTTCAGATACCCCTACCTCAACCTCCCAAGTGCTGGGATTACAGGTGTATGCCACTAATGCCCAGTGCATGTGGTACTGGTGATTGAACCCATGATTTTGTGCATGCTAGGTGTCTTAGTTAGGGTTTCTATTGCTGTGAAGAGACACCATGACCATGGCAACTCTTATAAAGGAAAGCATTTCATTGTGGTAGCTCGCTTACAGTTCAGAGGTTTCGTCCACTGTTGTCATGGCAGGGAGCAAGGCAGCATGCAGGCCGACATGGGGCTAAAGAAGTAGCTGGGAATTCTTATATCTTGACTCACGGGCAACAGGAAATGGTCTGAGACACTGGGTGTGGCTTGAGCATACATGAGATCTCAAAACCCACCTCCACAGTGACACACTTCCTCCAACAAGGCCATACCTACTCCAACAAAGCCACATCTCCTAATAATGCTACTACTCCCTTTGGGGGACCCTTTTCCAAACCACCACCCTAGGCAAGCATTTTACCACCTGACTCACATTCCCAGCACCCCACTTGAGATTTTAGTAATTGCACCCAATTGTCTCAAAGTGTATCTGCCAGCTTACTCTCTTCCTCCAGTGAGGGGGGCTCCTCCCCTCACACCTGATAACATCCAAGCTGAGTAGTTTTACCCATCTGATATTTGATAGAGTAGTGTTTGTTTGTTTTGTTATTTTTTTTCCTTAAAAGGAACCAGTTTAAAGAAAAAATAGTGGGGAAGACTCTACCCACAGGTTTGGCGAGATCACCCAGATAAACTTTGAAGTGAGCAAAACAGGTTTCAGGATGTCTGAAACCACACTGGAAATGGTAGAGACAAGTTGCAGGATAGGGTGAGTCCTACCACACCCCGTGGTGTCCCTGCTTGCATCCCTAAGTGTAAATGAGGAAGGTGTTACTGCAGCCTGGGAGGTGGGGGAGGAGCAGCTGTGGCAGAGCTGGGCACTAACTTTGTCTGGAAAGGGCAGTTTTTGCAGAGAAGGTTTCTGTTCTAAACTAGTAGGCAAACTTGAAAGCTGAATGCATATACTGCAGACCCCGTGTGCATGTATGTGTGTCTGTGTGGTGTGTGTGTGTGTGTGTGTGTGTATAATATATATATGTTGAGTATGTCTGTATGTGGTTTGTTTATTGTGTACATGTGTGTATTTATGCAAATGTGTGTCTTTGTGTGGTATGTGTTCATGTGTGTGTGTTGTGTTAAAATTGCTTCCCCAGAGGGAGAAATAAATAATGTCTCCTCCTTCTAAGGTCCCAACAAACTGAGGTGTGATTCCATCAGAGTTCATTCTGGGGTACCAACGTGTTTGTTAGGTTTCCTTACAGAGTGGTGGGTTACAGGGAGGAGTATGGGTGATGTTAGGGCAGTCACACCTGCACAGATCCTCACCCAGCAGGAGTGACTCTCCCAGAGCTGTGCAGCTAAACCTCCTCCCCTCTTCCTTTCCAGCCTCTAGCCTCTAACCCTTCCCCCAAGACCACGTGCAATTAGAGCAGAATTGCATACAGCTGGTTGGGAAGGGTGGCTGGTTACCCAGGTGAGGGCCCCATGACCTTCTCTGCCCCTCTTTCTACAAGGGAAGGCCAAAGTCAATAGGCCCAGCTGTAATGATCTTCTGCAAGCAGGTCAAGCAGAATTCTTGAAGAACTGGGGGTGGGGGAGGGAGACACGACAGGGACGGGGTGGGGGGGGAGGGCAAGGACGGGAGGACCGGACACGGCAGATTAGTTAAATGGCCAGGCCTGTGCAACTGTGTGTGGGGAAGTATGTGTCTGGTGTGTGGTTGTTGTAGTTGTGTGTGTGTGTATGTGTAGTGCACATTTCTGTGGGGTATGTGTGTGTGTGTGTGTGATGTATGCATGTTGTGTCTGTGTGTTGCATAAGTGTGTATGTGAAGACAGAAGGGCACACAGTAACTGCAATGTCTGAAGAAGGGGCCCTGGGATTTTTCTACAGCGTTTTGGAACATTTTGCAAGCCCGAGTGCATATCAGAATAAAATACTTAAAGCAGCCTTTAGTCTTATAGAGTGGATCTCACCTTGCTGCCAATTGCCTTTAGTGCAGGTGAGCTCCAGCTCAAGGTCAGAGGACCCTGGGAGAGGAGGCTTTTAGGGAAGGCAGTAAGTAGCCCGGACAGAAGGTTTGTGCTAGGGAGGGACTGTGGTCTGGGTTCCCAGAGAGCATGGGGGCCCATCAGCACCTCTGTCTGTCAGAGAAAGGAGAGCAGCTCAAAGAAAGGCCATGCTGCCCTGCTAAAGCCTCTGGGACTGAAGTTCAAAGTCACTGCCCTCCAGTTCCTCAGGCGTGGCTGGGGATTTGGGGGATTACCCAGTCCTTGTCGAAGGCAGTGGGTACCCAGGCCTCAGGTGCAAAGTGGCTTTTGATAAACACCAGCTCTTTAGGGGCCCAAACAAAGCGAGGACAGGCCAGCTGGGCCGCCCAGGAGGGGGCCCCGCTGTTGATCCTTCTTTCTCGTCTTAGGAAAACAAACACTTGATATTCCAAAGGCTGAGTAAACTCATTAGAAGGATCTGGGGCTTCCTGCCTCCATCCTCACCGGCTCTGGATACTTCTGGGCCAGCTCTGTAACAGGGGTGGGAGCTCAAGGCAAGGCCTCTTAGGCTCCCTCAGCTCTGCACTGCAACTCCTGCCACAGGACACTGGGGCTGCAATTCCCCTGCCTCATCCTGCTTGATCTGAATCAGCTGCTGCTTCCTACATTTCTGTCCAGGCCAGCACAGGGCAGGGCTGACAGCAACAGCACCAGTGTGTAGACTGACTCTGGAAAAACAGCAAAGTGGTTGTCATATCCAAGATGGGGTCTGGGTGGATTTAGATTACCAGCCCCCCAGACTGGATCTCCCAGGCCCCCAAGAGGCCATTCTTTTGTGCTTGGGTATCTTTCCCTCCTAAGGGGAGTATCACTTTAGGTAGGGGTCCATTCCAACAGGCTCTTTATTAACCAACCACTTCTTCAAAGACTCTGTGCCCAAAGAGAGTGGGGGGTGCCAGGTCAAGGCTTCAGGTGGAGCTGGGAGCAATTCGGCCATGAGGAGAAGCCTCGCTGGGGCTCATGGGGAGGGTGCTACTGGAAGAGGAAATTGAGTACAAAGAATACAGATTTGGACTGGTGCAGACTTGAGCTGACCAGGGCTTGGGGAGTAGGACGGACGCTGGGACTATTGGATGGAAAAGCCACCTCCACAGAAGCCACCCCCATGCATCCCCAGCTGGTTCCTGCCTCAGAACATCCCTGCCCAGTTCAACTTGCTGCAGACAAGCTTTTCCACGGTCACAAGAATGGTGCAGGTGTGGGTGAAATCCATCAGTCTGTAAATGTTGACAACTGTTATAAACAGTCAGTGGACCGTACGAGGCTCGTCTATAGAGCAGGTGTGTCTCTTATCCCAGGTTGCAACTTGAGGTCTCAGCAGAATTTAAACAGGAAATGGCAGGGCCAGAGGCCTGAAGAAGAGAGGATCTCTACTGAGCCGTCATGCATCAAGCAAATGTAATCTATCCAAGAGATTCCAGCCTCTGTTCATGTGTGTGTGGGTGCACACATGTGTATGTACCTGTGTGTATGAGCACGCATGTGTGTATGCATCTATGAACTTGTCTGTGTGCATCAGACACACAGGCATGCTTGTGCACATGAGTATGTGTGTATGTGTATGCATGCCTGTGTGCACAGGCATGCATATGCTTATATGAGCATGTGTGTGACAGTGAAGGTTTGATTGCACACATATAGGAGTGTAGACAAGCATGATCATATGTATTCATGTTCTTGTGTGTATGTGTGCTTGTGAGCATATGCACATGTACAATTATACATGCTTGCATGTCATACTCATGGTGTGCATGCACACAGATACACACATGCAAATGCTTACTTGTATGTGTGTATACACACATAAAAATGTACTGGTATGGGCAGGTTTGTGCAGTATATGTATGCATGTATATATGTATGTGTGTGTATGTATATGTATGCATAGATATTTGCAGCAGCTCCTGAACTGGTTCATAGAGCACCTTGGGTCAATTTTCTAAATTTGGGTTGTGGGAAGAGGGTAGGAAAGTGCAGATTTCTGCTTTAACATCTCTACATCTGTCAGGGGCTCAAATTAAATTTAAACAGTGTGAATGCTGCCTCCTTGTGGCACATTGCAGACACTGCAGACAACCATGCAATGATCTCCAGTTGTCTGATGGGGAAGGCTGCACGAGGGTTAGACACTGCGACAGGTCTGTAGAGAGGCACCAATGCCCAGCTGTTTGCAAGGTTTTTATGGATCTCGGGTTTCAGAGGCAGGCAATGGAGTCTGCAGCAAGTCTCCCCACAGGGCAGTAACTTCTCAGAGTGGGCTTCATGTGGTCTCTGGTCTGGGCTCACTTACAGTCACAAACAGACTCTCTGGATAGAGCCTAGATCCCTCAGTGAAGCTCTGTACTGTGGGACATAATGATCTCATTGCCTTCTGCCTCAGTTTCTCCATTCACAATGGGTGATGGCAGTTCAGCGTAGTGTAAGGACTGGGAAAGATGATGCCTCTGGGAGCTTCACTCAGCCACCGAGAGCACCAGGACAGCACTGTTCATAGTCTCCTTGAGATGTGTCCACCTCAGCTCCCAGCAGGCTGTGGATCATGGAGAAAGCATGGTGGCTGACATTTCGCACCTCTCTCTGAGAAGGCTCCCACTGGCTGTGTCTGCTCAAGCTACATACTATTCTTCTGTATACTCCTAGGTATGGGGGGGAGAGAGAGGGGCATTCTAGGAGAAGAAGGGCTTAGCTGTATGTATAATCTGTCTCCTGTCATGTGTCTGTCTGTCCATCTATCATCTATTTTCCATTCTTTATCTATTATCTATCTACCATCCATTTGTCATCTGTCTATCTGTTACCCATCATATATCTCACATACATGTATACACAAATAACAAATATACAGATGTAAACACACACACACCTGCAGACTAATCTGCACACATGAAAACATATTAAAATGCTACATTCTACTAATACAGATGCTGAGTGGAAAAAATGGATGAGACACAGTTATGCTCATTACAAAAGCTACTGAATGTACTTAATTCTCATAGACATTCTTGTCCATTTTTGCTATACTCCACGGAATCCGTAGCCAGCCTCAGGTCACAGTTGACCAGCAAGTGCCATTTTGCTGATGGACAAGTGTCTTTCTGACACAGCTGTGGGTCCGTCTCCTGAAGGTAAAACTGGTATCACATGGAGAGATGTGTTCTGGTCTGCTGTTGTGGAATATTATTTTAACTGCGCAAAGACATGCTATATTTGTTTATGCTGCACAATATTACTTTAGCTATGTGAAGGTGTGTGACACTTGTTTCCGCTGCCTTTGTTAATGAGGTAAAGATGTGTTGCATCTGTTTCACTTTGCCTGCCTAAGGCACCTGATTGGTCTAATAAAGAGCTGAACAGCCAATAGTTAGGCAAGAGAGGGCTAGGCAAGGCTGGTGGGCAGAGAGAATAAATAGGAGGAGAAATCTAGGCTTGGGGAGAACTAGAATAAGAAGGAGGTGAGAAAGAGGGAGACTCCCCGAGCAAGACAGCCACCAGCCAGCAGACAGAGAAGCAGTGAAAGTAAGATATGCTGAAGAAAGAAAGGGAAAAAACCATGAGGCAACACGTAGATGAAGAGGAACAGGTTAAGCAATAAGAGCTAGCAAGGAAAGAGCTAAGCTGAGGCCGAGCATTCAGGACTAATAACGAGTCTCTGTGCCATGATTTGGGAGCCCGTTGATGGCCCAAAAGAAAAAGCCTGATACAGTCTGTTCCTGGAGACAGAATTCCATAGTTCAGGAGTCCTGGTGGCGAGCCTGCTTTAGGCAGCAGAAGGCGTGTGCACATCTCCTCTGGGGCCAACCTCAGGTGGAAATTTGGGAGCCTGGCCTTCCTTTGATCATCCTCCATTCCTTCTTCCTCTCCCAGTGTCCCTTCCAGTTAGGCAGGGCCCTCCTCTCAGTGCTCTGGCTGACTCCACAGTGAGCTGAGCTGGGTAGGTCCCTACTCCTGGGTACTGGGTGAGTACATACTGGACTGATCTGAGCCGGATCCCCTCAAATCAGTCTGTAGGTGTGTGTGTGTGTGTGTGTGTGTGTGTGTGTGTGTGTGTGTGTGTGTATTGCGTAAGCATGTATGTGCATGCTTGTGTATGCATGTATGTGTATATGTGCATCTGTATGTATCTTGTGTATATGCGTGTATGTACATGTGTGTGTAAATGTAAGTGCGAATGTGTGTGAGCCTATGTATATGTTTGTATGTGTGTCGTTGAATGTGTATATCGTGTGTATGTGAACATGTTTGTATGTGTGAGTATGTATGTATGCACGTGTGTGTATGCATGTGCTATGTGTGTGGTGTGTCTTTATTGTATATACATGTGCTATGTATGCATGTGTGTGTGTGTGTGTGTGTGTGTGTGTGTGTGTGCATACATACATGCTATGTTCTTGCTGTCAGCCTCTTTCCACACAGCTGAAATTGGATTGGTAGGGGCAGGTGACTTATGGAGAAGCTTCTAAGTGGGTCTCTGCAGCAACCAACATGGCCCCTCCCCTTCCTCCATGTTGTCCATCATCTGTTTCCAGGGCTCCTGACCACTCAACTAGAGGGCTCTGGTGTCTTCTCTCCCCCTGTGCCCTGGCATTTTGTTTCTGTTTTGGACAAATGCCTCCTTTTTATACAGTCATAGTCACGGCTCAGCGCCCTCTTATGGCTGAGCTTTGCCTTCTGTGCTCCAGCAGTCTCCCCTGTAGCAGATGAGTTCAGGGTCCCCCTTTGTGACCCGAGTCTCCTGTATCCCATCCTTTGCAGGTTATCCAAGCTCTGGGACTCCCCTAGGGCAGGGAGTAGGTGGTGGTGCCCTCTACCCCATCTGTGGCAAGGGCTAATGACACCTGTCCTACAGGCTGTCATTATGATAGCTATTAAGCCGCATTCCCATATGGGGAATCCGAGACACCTGAGGTACCCCATGCCTTTGAATACCTCAGTGTCCCACAGACATGCATTAAACTGTTAGTATTTCTAAGTGCGCAGTGATGCTGATGTGAAAGGCGCCTCCTCGGCCAGGCCTGTTATTATCTAGATTCTTGCTTCCCAGTGAGAATGCTTTGGTGCTTCTCTGGCCTGGTGGGGCAGGGGAGTGGAGGCCCCACTTGAAGGCTGGCTTATCTCCTCTGATCCCACTGAGAATGCCCTGTTCTTTGCCTCGAGCCCAACATTAAATCTCTTTTGGGAGGATGGCCGAGTGTGGGCAGCTCACTTGAGTTCTTTGCCAATTCACAGGGTCCACTGTCTTCTTCCATCGCTAAGACATTAGACTAAAATTAAATTAATATTTGATTTAATAAAACCATTTTTATTAACGATTCCACATGAGGGAGGAGATGAGGGTGGGGAAACCATGATCCGAATATATTGTACAAAAAACTTTATTTTTGTTAAAAAAGGAAACAAAAAAATTCCACATGATAGTAAAATAATGAGAAATTAACCAACAGCGGCGACATCAGGAGACCTTGCTGCTTGCTCTCCTGCTGGCTTCGTGCTCACTCCTCTATAGAAGATGGTCTTCTCTTCACACTCCATGCCAGGCCTGCCAGCTTGTAACCTGGCACAGACAGAGGCTCTGGCTTGAGAGACTATGTGCAGAAATCAGTGGTGGCTTGTGACTCTGCAGACAAGAGAGCTCCAGACCCGAGATTCCTCCACTGCACCTTGCTGCATTGCTTCCCGACCCAGGCATCCTTAGAGTAAGCTGAAGGAGGAGACGCCTCTCCTCGATCCTGATCCCATGAGAGAGACAGAAAAAGAGGATCGCGCTGCAGATCTGCTTTAAGCAAACCCCACAGGGTAGCAAAGCAGGTTCTGTTGGAAGCTGCAAGGTTGGGGAGTCGTGCTGGAGGGCAACTGTGATGCAAGAGGCTAAAGGGGTGTGGTTACGTGGAATCTTGCACCCAGTTATCCCCACTTCTCCGAAGGAGCCCTTTGCATCCCCCATCGAAGCTGAGATGCCAAAAAGTTCCTGTCAACATAGGGATCCACAGGGAATGAGCCATTGACTGGGACTCAGGGAGAGCATGCGGTGGCCTCTTGGGCGAGCAGGTAACTGAAAACTGTAGCATTGTTGGTGACTATTCAGGACATGTGCCTCCTTCCCATTCAGCAGCAGCAAAAGCCCGGGATAAGGGATGAATCTGTCTCCCTTTGATGGCTTCCTTTCTGAGCTGACTGTACTTTATGAGTGAAGCCGAGCCCTACCGAGCTCTGCCAGCCTGGGCGGGTCCTACTCACAGTGTGGGGAATTTCACACAGGCACAGAACAGAGGAATAACTTCAAGGCTTCATGGCCTATCCGATTTCCATCATACAGGTCCCCCGGGGGAGCATATCAGCGGCTTCTCATGAATCACTCGCAAAAGAATCTGTTAGAATTAATACCCTGCACTCACCGGGCATCTTGGGAGCGTGAACTGGGCCTATGGCTTAAGTTGTTGAAAGAACACCCAGCACACCCTGGAAGCTTTTGTCTGAGAGGGAAAGGGGATTGCCAGCAACGTGCACTCTCAGAGGTTGGCCATAGAGGCAGCCGGGACACAGGCTGGAGGGGACAGCAGAGAACCCCAGGGAAAATGTCTATCCACCTGGCAGTGCCGATAATTCCGGCTATGAGAGAGGCTCTGAGCATGTTGGGGAATGACCAGCTTGAGAGAGTGAGCTGCCCTTCCGTGTGTGTGTGTGTGTGTGTGTGTGTAGAGGGGTTGGGATGCAGAGGGACTTCCACTTCTCATTGCCTCTCAGCTTGGGGAGGCTTGCCAGTTAATTCTGTCCCTATTGCAGAATACACAAGCCAACTCAGCTTACAAAGAGTTGCTATCCTGGCATTGGAGGGTTTACCCCTGTTGCGTTGGGTCTGTTGTGATGTGTGTGTGTGTGTGTGTGTGTGTGTGTGTGTGTGTGTGTGTGTGTCTGTGTATGTGAGCATTTGGTGGGAAGGGTCACACAGTAGAGAAAAGCTGTGCACAGCACAGCCAGGAAGCAAAGAGAGAAAGAGAAAAAGCAGGATAGAGTGGGCCACACCTGTGACCCTAGCACTGAGGAGGTAGAGACAGGGGGACCAGGAATTTAAAGCCACACCGGAGTACATGAGATCCTTTCTCAAGGGGTGGAGGGGGGAAGCTGGGCTTCCATAATGTTATTGAGGTCACTCCCCAATGACACAAAGACCACCCATCAGGTCCCACCTCTTAAAGATGCTACAATCTCCAGATAGAGTCACCCTGGGTGGGGGCCAGTCCTCCAATGCATAGATATTTGGGGGACATTTTAGAGAAGTCCATCTTGAGCAGACTCTAAACACACAGGGTCTTCAAGCTTTTTAACCACTAGACACTTCTGGTTTCTTTGATGGAACAGGGGGTCATCAGAGCGAAGACATAATCATGGTAGAAAGCCTGAGACCCAGCCTCAGAGAATCTGCCACATGGAGAGCAGTCAGGGGCTGTAGGCCAGTCCAAGGCTCTGGAGTCCAAGGCTCTGGAGTCCCCTTCCAGTTGTGGTCCCAAGGCTCGGCTGACAGCAATCACCCAGTCAGTCGGTTCACTCAAAAGCCAGACATTGCCAATGGATTCTGGAGAGAATTTCAGGGAGGATAAAGTTAAATCATCTTCACTACACACCAGTTGGTGGGCAGATGCTTCTGTGAGTTGGTTCTACTGTGCTCTCTAGCGTTAAGCAAGGCTGTAGAACCATGGAGCAGAAGAGAAGCCAGGCTGTGGTAGTAGTAAATAAAAAATGTTGCTCTTTCCCTCAGACCAGATATCGGCTGGAGCGACTAGGGCAGCTATGGCCAAGAGCAGCTTGGGATTGAGATGAGGAGGAGGAGCTGCAGAAACAGCTGGCTGGTCTGAAGGTGAAGCTGTCCCATCTGTGCATTGCTGAGGTGACAGGCATTAAAGTACTGAA
This sequence comes from Cricetulus griseus, assembly GCF_003668045.3. NCBI lineage: Eukaryota > Metazoa > Chordata > Mammalia > Rodentia > Cricetidae > Cricetulus > Cricetulus griseus. Next base: position 107,932,293 of record NC_048597.1, on the reverse strand, counting down.
GCTCTCCTACATCAGAGCTGTCTGGCTTATGGAGATGCTTCATTTGATAAGGAGACTTGCTACAAAAATGGCCCTATTTCAGTACACAGAAAGTGTTTGGACAGCATCTCACTGGTCAGTCTATATCCCCAGTTCTGGGATTTGGGGGTGGAGCACTACAATTGGATTTTACAATTTTGATTTGATTTTGATTTTATATGTATGATGGTTTTGTCTCCATGAAGGTATATGTGTTCCTTGTGAGAGCCTGGTACCTGAGGAACCAGAAGACAGCAATTGGATTCCCTGGAGCTGGGATTACAGATGGTTGTGCGCTTCTAGGTGGATGCTGGGAATTGAACCCAGGTTTTCTGGAAGAGCAGCCAGTGTTCTTAACTGCTGAGCCATCCCTCCACCCCCACATGCCTGGCTTTATTTGAGTTTTAAGGATCAAACTTGGGTCCTCATGTTTGCAAAGCAAGCCCTTTGCTAACTGAGTCACCTCACCCCTGGAAACAGTTGGTCTTTTAGAAAACCATGCTGTCTGTCACCTTCAATGATCGAGAAGAGTTCCCTACAACCTCTGCTTTGCACATTACAATTCCCTATTCCAGTGGTTCTCAACCTTTCTAAAGTTGTGATCCTCTAATAGGGTTCCTTATGTTGTTCTGACCCCAACCATAAGGTTATTTCATTCATACTTCACAAATGCTGCTACTGTTATAGATCATAACGTAAATACCCCAATATACAGGATATACAATATGTAACCCTTTGGGGTCACGACCTACAGGTTGAGAAACACTGCTCTACATAAGAATTCCCAAGGTCTGGGGCTTGTGGGTGAAATCTCAAATGAATATGCAAAATTCAAGACTCATGACCAGTTATCAACATAGTGAATGAGTCCAGAGCAGAGAGCGGCACTAGAGCCTGAGGCAGAGGGAGAAGCTGGAGCAGACACCAAAACTACTTCTCAGCTCTGCTTCTGTGTTTGACTTCTTCTGCCATGGAGGGAGCCACTGTGTTTGGCTCTATCCAGACCAAGAAACACGGTTTAATCAAGTCTCAGGGAAGTAACATGATGACGTCTGTTATGGGATAATTAATATATTTACACTTAGTGCCAATCTTCACAACCTGCTTTTTCCCTTCTTGCTGTCTTCCATGACTTTAATGTACTAGAAAAATAATCATTAAAGCCAGATACAATCACATGTATGAGATGCTCAATTTTCCTTTTGCTCCAAGTAAAATCAAGGCAAGGTTCACAAAATGACTAAACAAACAAACAAACAGAAAAAACCTCCCCCCATAACTAAACAGAAAATGAAAACAAATAAAACAACCTTTTTTTTTTTTTTTTAAGTAACTTTCCAGGACCATGATCAGAAAACTATGAACTTTAGTATTCTATTGAGCAATAGTACTTACCAACCTTCCTTCTCTATCTAAAACAGGTCTCTGCTGCCTCTCATCCTCTTGGGGGGTTTTTTAGAAAAACTGTGGCTCTTAGTTTGAATCAACGCCAAACCAGTTAGTTACTTAAGGTGCAGAAAGAATTGAGTGCATGTTCTTAGTGTTGCCACTAGAGGGCAACATTCACCGCTGCCTTCCACCCGCAGCACCAGTTCCTAAAAACAAAACAAAACAAAAAACCCACAAAACAATGTCTTGGACACTGATGGAAGAGCTCTCTATCTTCAGATCAAAAGGTGGAACATGGTTCTGACACCCTATTCTTTCAAAGGCTCTCCCAGCAAGCTTGGATAGCAACATTGAAATCCTGGGTGCTTACATCTCTCCACTCGTATGTGCACTGTTTAGACCCTAGCAAATAAATTTGGTAAGAAAAATACTCAAAAGGCTGGAAAACTGTCACTTGTGCTGCAGTACATTGTATGGCTGACATCTGCATGAACAGAAAGCTGCTTCCTTAATTTTATTTGGGCTGTAGGTGGCGCCATTACACAGCTGCTAAATTTGAGAGTGACCAGAGGCATTATGGGGAGTGAGCGTGCCTTCTTGCTCTAGTCATGTGTAATTCCTGATATGTGATAGTAGCAGATAGGGCTGTGTGCTGGATAGCTTTATGTTAATTTGTCACAGGCTAAAGTCATTTGAGAGGAAGGAGCCTCAGTGGAGAAAATGCTGTCGATCAGGCTGTAGGCAAACCTGGAGAGCATTTTCTTAATTAGTGATTGATGGGATGTATCCCGTCTATGGTGGGTGGTGCTATCCCTGGGCCGATGGTCCTGTGTTCTATAAGAAAGCAGGTTGAGCATGCCAGGGAAAGCAAGCCATAAGCTGCACTTCTCCATGGCCTCTGCATCAGCTCCTGCCTCCAGGTTCCTGCCCTGTTTGAGTTCCTGTCCTGACTTCCTTCAGTGATAAACAGTGATGAGGAAGTGTGAACCAAATAAACCCTTTCCTCTCCAACTTGATTTTGGTCATGGTGTTTTATCACAGCAATAGTAATTCTAATTCAGACAGGCTGCCTTGGGGATTGGACCATCTGTGGCAGCATCAGTTCCCTGAGCCATATTCCCTCTTTCCCTAAACCAGCCAAATACCCCTATGTTTAGACACAGAACACTAGACTCTCCACCCCTAAGCTTGTAGGATCTTCCCACCCTTATTGGGTACCAGGAGCACAGCACAGAGAAGCCAGGCCACATTATTATGGAGCAACTCTTACTGACCACAGTCATGGCTCCTCTTGCTGCTGACCACCAATTAAAATGACACCTTCATGTCCTCACACTTGGCTCCCTGTGGCCATTCTACCTCATGTGCTGCTTAATTAACTCCAATGAAGGACAAGCCCAGGAGCAGAGAGCATTGTGATCGAAGAGTGAGATAGGATGGGGTAGAAAAAAAATCCTCATCTCATAGCAGGGATGCAGCCAAATGGAGCCAGCGTTCCATCTCTCTGTGGAGTGTCAACATCTCCCCAAGTATTAATACTTTCTATGTGTGTCAAGAAAAGTCTCACAAAAAGCAAAATCACTTGTCGCTTAGACATGACCTCAAAAACATAAGACACACATTTAATTCTTCCCATTAATCATGGAGCCAGACATTACCATCAGCCCAGAGGCTAACACCCAGAAAAAACATTTATAAATGGGATTGTGGGTAGGGGTGGATATGGATGTTTCCCCAATTCATTCTTTTGGTGGCTTGAGGTCATTGGACCCCTCCTCAACCCATCTCCCCTCCCTGAAAATTAGTGATAGAGAGAGAGTGTGTGTAAGACCTATTCCAGTGTTGCTGCAGTTGTCATGGAATTAGGGGGTCATAGAGACATCGAAGGGCATGGAAATCTAATCAGACAGCACAGAGGGATGTTTCCGTAGACAAATAACAGTCTTCTACTGAAGCGCAATTTGTTTTCTACACACAACAATTAGACAGTATTAGATAAATTAACCCATCGGATGCACTTGGCACCCATCTGACCTTGTTTTCTGTGACAGAATTGGAGAGCACAGTGCTGGGCTTGTAGCAGGCACTTGAGAAGCAAAGAAGCCAACAGACTAATAAATGCATGGCCTGCATCCTTGATTCCCTGCCCAGGGTTCCTATTGACTTCCTGTAGCCAGTCAGCTGCTGCTGAGACGGATGAAGTCATCTCAGAGCTCCAGGGGGTTTCCACACAGAGCAGCAGCCTGCAAACTCAGAGGAGGGATAAGCCATGGATTTGCTGAGACCCTGGCGCTGGCTAGGATGGACAGACAGCATGGCTGGTGCTTAGCTCCCATTGGGCTGGATTGCTAGTGTTGACCTGTGTCCTCTGACAAAAAAAGGGGGTGAGTGACTTTGAAGATATTTCAGAGTGTATCCATGTTTTTCTCACTGTGACCAAACCTGAGGAGACTCAACTTAAGGCAAGGTCTGCTTTGGCTCACAGCTCAGGACGCCATCCCTCATGGCAGGTGTGTTGGTAGGGCCAGCTCCTGCCTGCAGTGGTGTGAGGTTGGTTTTGCACATCTTGGTGCATCAGGCAGTACAGAGAGGTGAAAGCTGGTCCTTCACCAGCTTTCTCTTCCCTGCTTTGTATTCAGTACAGGACCCCGTCTCCTGGGATAGCATGGGCCCACATTCTGGTTTGGCCTCTTCAGTTAAACATCTCTGGAAATTCCCTTACTGATGTACCCAATGGCAGGACTCACTAATGCTCTAGAGGTTTCTCAATCCAGTCAATCAGCTACTTAAAATTGATAATCATAACTCCTGTGGGTTAAGAGCTGTTGCACAGTGTGGTCCTCAAAGTGAAACAGCCGCCATCTTCAGATAGGCTGCACTGCTAGCAAGAGAACATCTTTGGAGGCCGTGAGGTTGATGTCCCCTCAGAGAAGGAGGGGGTGGAAAGAAGGCTCATTTACCCTCATTTGAGTTTCCAACCACTCCTCCCAGCCACTTGTACACAAGCCTGCTCTAACAGCACATGGCCCCATGGTTCAGTGAGGGGATAGAGTATATTGGCTGGGGAAGCTTGCAGGGTCATGGTGAAGCAGTCATCCCTTCTGGGTGGAGACCTTCCAGGGTATCTGCTTTGGGGTCACTCACACCCCCATTAGTAACACTTCACCCATGCTCTGTAAGTGAACCCAATAAACTCATTGGTGAACTTTGGTGGGACTGTGCTTTTGTTCTTTTGGGTCCTTATGAGGAGGAGAGGGAGTAGGTATTGTTTATTCCCATCTTGGCTGGAGATCTCATGACAAATTAGATAGACTGACTTCTTTGAATGGCATAGACAACCTCCTCCACCATAGGCAAACCTCCATAAGATGTGTTGATGTCTGATCTCGAGTCATTGTCATCACAACACTGACTTCTTCCATCCCTCATCATCCCCCAACCTCAGCCGTGGGGTCCCCTCATCTGTCTCTGTCACACTACATTGGATTCTCCACTTACAGAAGTTGACACTTAACACTATGTTGCACACACTTATTTTGGCCAGTTAGTATCTGTTCTGAATTCATTTTGTTTTGAGCTCAGAGTTGGTGTGGGTCCTGGTTTCATTTTTTATTGCCATGATAAAATATCCTGACAAAACTTAGGAGACTTAAGGAAGGAAGGGTTTATTTCAGCTCACAATTCCAGGCTCGCAGTCCATCATTGTGGGGAAGTCAAGGCTGGAACTTCAAACAGCTCATCACGTCTCATCTACATTCAGAGCAGAGAGAGCTGAAGGCATACCTGCTCACTTGCTTGAGCTCAGCTTCATTGCTCTACCTGTATACAGTCCAGTACTCCCAGTCTAGAGCATGGTGCTGCTCACAGTCGGCAGTGTCTTCCTACATCAGTTAACTTAATGAGACAATTCCTATAGACATGTCTACAGGCCAAATGTGTATAGGCGATCCCTCATTGAGATTCTCTTTCCAGTGATTTTAGTTTGTATCAAATTGACAATTAAAGCTAGCCAGCTCAGTATGTGTGACTTCCTTCCCTTTATAAGAGAGCTGGATGTACAACTTTGGTATGATTGGTCTTCTTTTCATGAGGCTTCATAAATATATGATTTAATGATTATACATTTCCTTCCTTCCTCCCTCTCTCCCTCCCCCTCCCTCCTCTATTCCTCCCCCACCCCTCTTTTTTAAAGGTGTGCACCACCACTGCCTGGCAAAGGCTGATTATTTATAATTCCATTGCTGTCCCACAGAACTTTTCAAGAGGGGCACTCTTTTTTTTATGATTGATTTATTATGTATACAGTGTTCTGCCTGCATGTATGTCTGCACACCAGAAGAGGGCACCAGATCTCATTACAGATGGTTGTGAGCCACCATGTGGTTGCTGGGAATTGAACTCAGGACCCCTGGGAGAGCAGCCAGTGCTCTTAACCACTGGGCCATCTCTCCAGCCCCCCTTCCCTTTTTAAACACAGAATCATACTATGTAGCTCAGGCCAATAGAAAACTCTATACTCCTGTGTCAGCATCCTGAGTTCTGGCCTCACAGGTGTGTAAGGAGCTACGTCACCTGGCAGGAGCATTCCTCAGTCAGTTCATCACTGTAAAGCTGGCGGCAGACACATTCTGCCTGGAAACACTCTCTTCCTCGTCTGTGTAACATGCTTTATGCTTGCAGAAAGTGGATCTGAAGAGCGGCAGACCCAGCGCCTATTCTGATCCCTTTTTACTTTATTGCAAGGCCGAACCAGCCATAAAGCAGATTGGCAGATATAGGGGAAACGAAAGCCCATATTTTACAAGCTAATGGCATTATTTCACCTAACATTCCCACCAAGGGTGATGGATCATCCTGGCATTTCTGAGTGAGGATGGACCCTTCGGCTCCTGGGATGAAGCCTGGCAGCCACGATGATGAGTGTTCAGAGCCCAGCGCATTTAATCCTCCTAAATGGCTCCCTATTCATGTTTCTTTCAGATGGTTTGTTTAACAAGGGCTGTATTTCTAGGCTCCAGACTGTATATGACACCCAGAGGCCAAACTGCTTGAAGTAAGTTATCAAAGGTTGAGTTGGGCTGATCCAGAAATCCAGCTGCCTCGGTTTTTGTCCTCCATTTTTGTCTGGACCACTGATGGCTAAAAGAGTCTACAGGGGTGGGAGCAACCAAATATTCTCACTGGAGCATGGCCAAACTTCCTGTGGCCATCCCTTAAAGAAAACCGATTCCTTCTCCACCTGTACCCCTGCCAGGAGCCATCCATTGTGGAGCAACACGTTAGCATCCTTATCACATTTTAACAGAGTCCTCTTTGATGGTCTTCTGTCTATATTGTTGCTTTTTTGCGGTGGGGTGGGGTGAGGGTAGCACACCTGGATTTGATATGGCTAAGATGATTCTTTGTCAATTGTTGCATAGAATAGCCAAAGTGCCAACCCCTGACCCGGAGAAGCATGCCAGGCATTCTTTGTGACCTGGACCTCCCTCCAGGTGCGCTGGTGAGAAAGTAGCCATGTATTTGTTTAGGTGTTTTGACTCAGGATCTCACCGGACAGCTCAGGATGCCTTTGGCCCTCCAGGACCCTCATGCTTCTGCCTTTGGAGTGCTGGTATTGCAGATGTGAGCCACCACACCCCCTGCTCCAGCCTTCTGAGTGCTGGGGTTACAGATGTGAGCCACCACACCCCCTGCCTCAGCCTTCTGAGTGCTGGGTTACAGATGTAAACCACCATACCGGCTGAGAGGTACATGTTTAAAGACTGTTTGTCATTAGAAAATCTGCACTCAGGGGTCATTTTTCTTTCCTGTGGGGGCAACATAGTCTGGAGATGTTTTGCTTGCAGCTCAGGGTCACTAGATCAGGAAGTAGCAAAGCTGGAATATGGAGACCCTGTGAAACTTGCCCTGGAAACCCTATATCCATGGCCCAAGCACTGAGCCACATTGTAGACCTGTTTTACGTGTGGTTACACATGATGTTTAAACATATCTCATATCTCAATTTTAAAATAGAGATATTTGAATATCCTGTTTCTCCAAGGAGCTTGCCCTCACATGGCCATTAGTGTGATACATTCCCACCAAGGCAGACTATCTTCCTGATTCCATGTATGTAATTGTGCTTGTCCCACAACTCTCTGTTTTGGAAGGAAAGATTTCCTGACATTTGTGCTTCCACTAGAGCTGGGGAAGAGAGAGACAACTCAAGAGAGCCGGGTGTCGAAAGAACTTACGCGAGACCCTTGTTCAGGGATGAGAAAACTGTCCCTGTGTTTAATGTGCAGTCCTGGTGTCTTTGTGGGAGGAATCATATCTGACTGGCCCCATCTCTTTACATCACTTGCCCAGCCCCTGTGGCATTCATGCTGAAAATCGTATATGTTAATTACTCTTGGAAAGAGGCAGCTCTAGAAAAAGGAAGAGGAGAGGCATTCTATAATTCATCAGAATCTGACAAGTCTCATCGCATTGGGGGAGACCACTGGGACTCGGAACACTGACACAGCAGAGGCATGTGCCAGGAAGAACAGCTGTCCCGCTCAACAGAACTGATATTGGCAGCTAAACTCTGAAGGACTTGTAGTGGGATGTGTTGTGTGAAGAAGTAGTCCAGGGGATGATGATGGCAATAGTGGTAATGGTGACTGTTATCACAGCCATCAGTGATCATGATAAATGTTAGTGGAGATTATAGTAAGGGTGATGATGGTGATGGTGGTAGTGATGTTGATGATAATGATAAATGCTGGTAGAGATGATGGCAGTGGCTGTGGTTGATGATGGTGATGATGGTGATGATAGTTATGCTAGTGATGCTGGTTTTGGTGCTGGTGTTGATGGTGGTGATGATTGGTGGTGGTGATGATGGTGGTAATGGTAGTGATGATGGTACTGATGGTGATATTCTTGGTTGTCAACTTGACTACATCTGGAATTAACTTAAAACCCAAGCATCGGGGCACACCTGTGAGAGTTTATTCTTTTTGTTGCTGTTGTTGTTTTTGGTTTTTTTCGAGTCAGGGTTTCTTTGTGTAGCTTTGGAGGCTGTCCTGTCCTCTGTAGACCAGGCTAGCCTCAAACTCACAGAGATCCACTTGCCTCTGCTTCCCAAGTGCTGGGGATTAAAGGTGTGTGCCACCACTGCCCAGTGATGAGAGATTATTCTTGATTAGATCATTTGAGGTCAGAAGACCCACCCTAAGTCTGGGTCACACCTTCTACATAAATGATATATAAGTGACATGAAAGAAGGAAATGCATGCTTTTCCTCATTCTGACTGGCAAGTTCAAATGTCTTGCTGCTGAGGTATTCCTTCACTGGCATTAGAGCCTACTTCTTCAGGATTCTGACATCCAGACTCAAGGACTGAACAACTATTGGAATCTTGGGCCTTTCCATTGAGAGATGTCCATTGTTGGATACCTGGACCACAGCCCATAAGCCACTAAAGTAACCCTCCCCTTTAATATAGGTTCATTCTATCAGTTCCATTACTCTAGAGATCCCTGACTGATAATGAAAATGCTTTGGGCCCTGGAAGTTTGATGGGAGCTTTGTGTCTGGCCTGTGATTTTCCAGGATATCTTTATGATGTCACCCACTTTTAGCCCTGGTATATTTGGGGCAAGTCACAACATAGAACTCACATAAAATGTTGTCTTATTTGTTCAGAAGAATCAACATAACTATAATGAGTGGTATCATTTTTAGTTGTCCCACTCAGACAGTTAGTTATTTACAGTTATTCATAGACTGAGGGATGGTGGCTGTTGGACAAACTTGCCCTTAACATAAAACCTTGAAGCTGCAATGTTCACCAAGGACACAAGGGGGCAGCATTGTACTACAGTTCCTGCGTGCAACGTACAACTTTCTGTCCCCCCAACCTCTCCCCCCATAGAGGTTTTTTTTGTTTTATTTATTTTTATACCATAGGATTTAGAGATCCAGGACAAAATACAGGACCTTGTTTCAACCATTTGCTTGCTTAACTTTTTTTTCTCCATTTTTAAAGTTTAAATTAGAAACAGATTATTTTACACGTCATTCCAAGTTCCCTCTCCCTCCCCTCCTCACCTGCCCCCCTCAACTAACACCCTACCTATTCCATACCCTTTCTGCTCCCCAGGGAGGGTGAGGCCTTCCATAGGAGGTCTTCAGAGTCTGTCATATCCTGTGGGATAGGGCCTAGCCCCTCCCCCGTGTGTCTAGGATGAGGGAGTATCCCTCTATGTGGAATGGGCTCCCAAAGTCCATTCCTATGCTAGGGATAAGTACTCATCTACTACAAAAGGCCCTATAGATTTCCAAGGTCTCCTTACTGACACCCACGTCCATGGGGTCTGGATCAGTCCCATGCTGGTTTCCCAGCTATCAGTCTGGGGACCAAGAACTCCCCCTTATTCAGGTCAGCTGTTTCTGTGGGTTTCACCAGCATGGTCCTGATCCCTTTGCTCATCACTCGTCCTTCTCCGCAACTGGATTCCAGTTAAGTTCAGTGCTTAGCTGTGGCTGTCTACTTCTACTTCCACCAGCTGCTGGATGAAGGCTCTAGGATGGCATATAAGTTAGGACATGAGGGAGCAGGAAGGTTGAGTTAGGGGAAGAGTAGTGGAGAGCAAGATAAGAGATACCATAATAGAGGGAGCCATTATAGGTTTAAAGAGAAATCAGGCACTAGGGAAATGTCTGTAGATCTACAGGGATAACACCAGCTAACAATCTAAGCAACAGAGGAGAGGCTACCTTAAATGCCTCCCCTGATAATGAGATTGATGACTGACTTATATGTCCCCTAACCTCTTAACAAAGCTCTTTGCTTGAGCCAGACTTTGTGTCCTTCAAGACCTCCCCCTTCCCCCTTCCTCCTTCATTTCCTCTCCTCAGCACCGGCTGTCTATTTATGAATACCGAGGCTGACTCCTCAGTGAATTTTCTAAGGGATGAATCCATCCGGTGTCTGACGTGAGACCTCCCCAGGGAAGACCAGCCACTCAGGCTATGCGCCATGCTTTGTCTTCAGGTCCCCCTGCCCACTAACCTGAACTTACTGATTTTTATGTAACTTGTCCCCTCCCCATCTGAAGAAGCCAGCAATGGCTGTATGGTGTTGGTACATTTGATGTATCAGCCTTTGATGTGAGAGAGGTCTTCAGACATATGCTGGTCCAGATGACAAGGTATCATTGGCAGGATTCCCCTAGCTCTGCCTAATGTTTGGCTGTGGGTCTCTGCATCTGTTTCCATCAGTTGCTGGATGAAGTCTCTCTAGTGATGATTATGCTAGGCTCCTGTCTTTGAGTATAGCAGAGTATGATCAGCAATCATTTCATTGACTTTAAACTTTTTTTTTTTATTGCTGATCATATTTGATTCTATCCTTGCTCTTTGGGCCATCCGGCCTCTGGTTCCTGGACCTCTAGGCAGAGTCAGGGGTGGGCTCCCTCTCATGGGTCTCAAGCCAGAATAGCCATTGGTTGGCCATTCCCACAATTTCTGCGCCACCTTTTACACCAGCAAGCAGGACAGATTGTAGGTTGAAGTCACTGTGGCTGGCCTGGTGTCCCAGTCCCTCCACTGGTAGCCTTGCCTGGTTATAGGAGACAGCCAGTTCAGCCTCTGTATCTCCCATTGCTAGGAGTCTTAGCTAAGGTCATCATCTTAGATTCCTGAGAGTTTCCATTGCACTAGGTTTCTATCCTGCCTGTCCCTGAAATGTGCCCCCCAATTCCAGTTGTATCCCCCAGTACTCTCTCCCTCCAATCCCCCACCTCCAATTCTAGTCATATACCCAGTACTTTCTTCCTTCATCCTCTACCAACCTGATCCCTCCTGTTCCTGTCTGCTCCCACCCCCAGTCCACCTACAATACCTATTCTATTTTCTCTTCCAGGGAGATTCACATGTCCCCTTGGGCCCTCCTTGTTACTTAGTCTCTCTGGGGCTATGGGTTGTAACATGATTATCCTTTACTTCACAGATAACATCCACTTATAAGTGAGTACATACCATGTTTGTCTTTCTGGGTCTGAGTTACCTCACTCAGGATGATTTTCTCTAGTTTCATCCATTTGCCTGCAAATTTCATGATGTTATTTTTTTAACGGCTGAGTAATACTCCATTGTGTAAATGTACCTCATTTTCTTCTTTTCTTTGGTTGTTTAGCTTTTTTTTTTTTTCCGAGACAGTGTTTCTCTGTGTATGTAGTTTTGGAGCCTATCCTGGCACTCGCTCTGGAGACCAGGCTGGCCTCAAACTCACAGAGATCTACCTGCCTCTGCCTACTGAGTGCTGGGATTAAAGGCATGCGCCACCAACACCCAGCGGTTCTCAACCTTCTTAATGCTGTGACCCTTTAATACAGTTCCTCATGCTGTGGAACTCACACACACTATAAAATTATTTCCCTTGCTACTTCATAACTGTAATTTTGATACTGTTATGAATCCTAATGTAAATATCTGTTTGCCAATGGACTTTTGGGGGTGCGCCACCAATGCCCAGCGTATAGCTTATTCTTAAGCCAAATGTACATGACCATGATCCAGGAACACAGATTTAGCCCTAAATAACTTATTCCAAGGTGGGATCATCTTCTTATAGTTGCAGAACAAAAGGAAGCCATAAATCATGGCATTCTTCAAATACAGTGATTGAGTAATCAGGTAGGCAGGTTACAGTCAAGTGGGTGAACTCTCTGCTGTGGGTATCAGATGTTATTTGAGACCATTACATTTTGAGTGGTGGAAGGGAGCCATCTGTTAGCACATCCCAAAGGTTTCACATGACAGTAAAAAGATGCTGGGTCAGTGTCCTAGTTTTCCTTCTGTTACTGTGATAAATCACTCTGACTGAAAGCAACTCAGGGGAGCAAAGGATTTAGCTGGCTTATGTTTCCGAGTCACAGTATCTCCTTGACAGAAGTCAGGGCAGGACCCTGAAACCATGGAGGAATGCATTTGCTGACTCCGTCACTCAGGTTCATGCTCGGCTATCTTTCTTACAGAGCCTAGGATACGTGAGCAGGGATGGTACCACCCACAGTGGGCTGAGTCCTCCTGAATCAATTAGTGATCTCCCTAAGACACGTGTCTGCCCTCAGGGCAATCTGGTCTAGGTGGAGGTTTTAGTGACTCTAGGCTATGTCAAGTTGGCAAAGATGACTAGGATAGCCAGACACAGAGGTGGACAATGAATGGCTACTAAGGGAATAAAAAATAGCCCAAGCTAATTCAGCCCTGCATCTCCAACATTCTTTTTTTTTAAGATTTTATTTATTTATTCTGTATACAGTTATCTGCATGCATGCTTGCACACCAGAAGAGGGCACCAGATCTCATAACAGATGGTTGTGAACCACCATGTGGTTGCTGGGAATTGAACTCCAGTCTTCTGAAAGAGCAGCCAGTGCTCTTAACCTCTGAGCCATCTCTCCAGCCTCCACATCCAACATTCTAAATTCACCACAATCAATGAAGCTCTACTCACCCAGTCCAATGTGTAGAATCTTTAACACAGATGTGGCTTATTCAAAGGGAACTTCATTTCATGCCATCTCTCATGAACATATCAATTATCCATCTACCTGTCCATCTCACTCCTATTAATTATCCATCTACCTAGCTCTATCAATCTGCCAGCCTATCTGTAACCTGTTAATTATCTATGCCTGTCTACCCATCAACCCATCTACAGCCTAGTGATGGTCCTGTTGGTCCTCTGATCATCATGTCCTCTCTCTCCCTCCTTGGACATCCATATGCAGAGGAATCCTATCCATCTCCATGGAGACCCTGAGGGATGCAGAGTTAATATGTTCCTTTTAGTAACTCTGGTGCTTGAGGTTGCTGAGCTATGAGTTTAGGGTCCTGCTTGCTTTCAGCAAAATCACTCTTGCCACCTGGAGGAGGTTGGAAATGAGACCATCAAACGACATGTTTTGATTGATATGCCTTAAGTGCTGTTAAAGAAAAAATCGGACATGCTAAGTAAGAAAAAACTTCATTTTCTCTTTCATAAGAGTTATGGAAGCCAGGTGGCAGTGGCATGCGCCTTTAATCCCAGCACTCAGGAGGCAGAGGCAGGTGGATCTGTGTGAGTTCGAGGTCAGCCTGGTCTACAGGGTGAGTTCCAGGACAGCTAGGGTATAGAAAAACCCTGTTTTGACAAACAGAGTGGACATTAATCTCAGCTGTCAACTTGATGATATATAGATTCACCTGAAAGGAATGTGGACTTGATGCATCCTGTTGGGGTCATCCCCATAAGGTCAACTGATGTGGAATGAATGGTTTTCTTTTCCTTTTTAACCCCTTATATCCTGGCATATATAAATTCGATCTACTGAGTTCGTTTAGTGTTGTTGCTCACATGCATGTATGTTTAGGACTGACCACTTGGGACTGGATAACCTAGAAGGAGGCTAGGTCCTGGAGAAAACGTGTTCTCCCTTTCTTAGCCACCGTTAATTGCCTAGCTCTTCATCTAGGGGTGGGGCCTTGTGAGGTGTGTGTGTCTGTGTGTGTGTGTGTGTGTGTGTGTGTGTGTGTGTGTGTATGTGTGTGTGTGTGTCCCGCCAACTGTCATGTCTACTTGTGGTGTCATTGTGTAGGTCTTGTTTAGGCAACAGCTTTGTTGGGATCCCATGCATGCAGCTTCTCCGTTGTGTCTAGAAGACGTTATCTTGCAGCAGGTGTCCTGGTCCCCAGGCTCTTACAGTATTTCTGCCCCTCCTCCTTGGTTCTTCCTTAGATGTAGGGATTATGTTGTAGACGTATCAGTTGGGGTTGGGCACCCTGTGGTCTCTGCATTTTGACCAGTTGGTTTCCATCTACCCCAGAAAGAAACTTCTCTGATGAAGGGCACGAGCTTGTCTAAAGATTTGGAGTTAGGATCCATTGATAGGAGAGAACAAGCCGTGTTTGTCTGCCTCTGGGTTTCCTCACTCAGTATGGCATTGTCTAGAAAGACCCACTGTTAACTGTGATGGGATCATTCCCTGGGCAGGAGGTCCTGAACTATACAAGAAGAAACAGCTGAGGGCCAGCTCACTGTGGGTACTGCTTGTCCTGCTGCTTCAGACTCCAGCTGCCTTGATCTCCTGCCATGATAGACAGTACCTTCATCTTCCAGACAAAATACACCCTTCACTTTTTGTTTTGGTTTTTCCCAGACAGAGTTTCTCTGTGTAGTTTTGGAGGCTGTCCTGAAACTCACTCTGTAGACCAGGCTGGCCTCGAACTCACAAAGATCGCCACTCTGCCTCCCAAGTGCTGGGATTAAAGGCCTGTGCCACCAGCACCTGGCCCACCCTTCCCTTTTGTGAGGGCATTTGATCACAGCGACAGGAAAAGAAACTTAGACAATGAGGAAATGCCAGCCGCCTCCTACGGGGAGGGGGTAGAAGGTGGAGCTTCACCAAGGAGCTTGGCCTTGGCCGCTATAGAGATACCTGCGAAGGTATTCTAGTCCTTTCCAATCACATCCAGAGCCAAATATCTGCCTGTTCCTCTCTCATCACTGGTTACACTGTGCACATTGTTCTGTTTTCCACAGCTCGGCGGGGCTGGGTCCCAGCATGAGATCCTTAAGGGCCATACATCAGCTTCTCTCCCTCTTCCATTTGGCTGGGAAGTTGCTGGCTGGCTCTGAGCTTTCGCGGGAGGCGGATGACTGTTCAGCAGCCCTTTTCTGCGAAGCCCTATTTATCACACGCAGATGCAGGAAGTTAGACTCTGATGAGGTGTCTGGCTGCGGGAGACACCCTCCACAAAGGGGAGAAAACGAAGCATTCTTCCCCAAGAAAGGGCCCTGATTGGGCTGCCTGCGGATGGCAAGTGCTGCCAAGTTATGGAAGCCTCGTGCGTGCGCAGGGGAGGGAGCTGAGGGCCAGTGTTTCAGACCAAAGCTCTCTCCCTGGGGTTCCGTGGGCTTCTCTCCCAGGCTGATGGTACCTGCCATGCTCTATGAGTATGGGGTACGCTTAATGGGCCTCTGAGGCAGAGTGAGTATCGGGTCCCTGTGAGGCATGGGGGCTTCACAGGATGAGGCTTGGGTAGACATACCCCACCCCCACCTCACACCACCCCGTATGTGCCTCCAGGATGGGGTGCCTGATTCTAGATCCCTTATTCCATGTGTTGGTCTAACTGCTCTAGAAAAATATGGGCTGGGTTAAACAGCACCCACATCACGAGGGTCAGGGGTTAATAATGGAGTGAGTTCTTAATAAAGAACGTTTCTGGTTCTTTTTTGTTCGAGTTTTAATACTAATTTTATGTGTATGTTTGTTTTGCCTGCATGTATATTTTCGCACTACCTGACTGCAGTACTGGCAGAGGCCAGGAGAAGGCGCCAGATACTCAAGAACTGGAGCCTATTCATGGTGAGCTGGGATGTTGCTTTTTTGGAAGAGCAGCCAGTGTTCCTAGTCTCTGAGCCATCTCTCCAGCCTGGCACTGCAGTGGTCCTTTCAGCCTGTTCCCTCTGTTGGCTGCAGTCCAGGGAGGCTTTTCATAAGATAATACCATGTTGAGGCTGGGAAATGGCTCTGTGTTTAAAGTGCATGCCTTGAAAACATAGGGACCTGAGTTTGATCCCTAGAACCCTAGTAAAAAAACAAAACAAAACAAAAAACAGAACAAACAAACAAACAAAAACCAGGCACAGTGCTATGTACTTGTAATGCCAGCACAGGTCATGCAAAGACAAGAGATTCTTTTGATTTCACTGACCACCAAACCTAGCCTACTTGGCAAGTTCAAGGCCTTTGATAGCCCCTGTCTCAGCTGTGTGCTCCTGCTAGGAGCCAAGGTCTTTTCCATGAACAACTCAGGGGCATGCTTCTGACAGGGATTACAGTTGCTTATGCAGTTGGTGATGCTGATGATTAACCCCCCCCCCACACACACACAAACAACACTGAGGGGTCCAGGAGCATCCCCAGTAATTATGCAGAGACAGCAGTGTTTGAACAGGAATGGGGGTGTGGGGTGTAACCCCTAGTCATCATTTGACCTTGTTCTCAGTAGAGAACTCATTAGTGTGGTCCACAGCCAGGGTTTAGCAATCAGTGCAGCTGAAAATCCCTAAGAAGGGTCAGGTGTATGGAGCCCCTGAGTCAGAGTCACCACCTAATGAGACACCACAGTCCCTGGGAACATTTGGCCTAATGTTTCCGTGAAATGTAGTGAGCATCCTTTGGTGAAGGGATGACTGACACCATCCACAGAGAGTGTGCAGTTACACAGCACTTTGTAAACAAGGCCCCACCCACGTGCCTGCATGTGGCCTAAAGGGAGCAGACAAGACATGCACACAGTAGTAAAAATGAGATGCTAGAGCCTAAGAGAATCTCCTGATCTCACACCATGTGGGAGAATGCAGCCAGTACCCGGGATGCTGCCTAGGGGTACAAGAAAGCAGATCTCAGCTGTCAAAGGCTGAGTGGAGAGAGCTGGTGTCTTAGTCACCGTTCTATTGCTGTGAAGAGACACTATGACCCAGGTGACTCTTAGGAAAGAAAGCATTTAACCAGGGCCTTGATTACAGTTTTAGAGGCTTAGTCCATTATCATCATGGTGGGGAACATGGCAGCATATATGGCACTGGAGCTAAGAGCTACATCCTGATCTATAAGTGGGGTAGGAGGGAGGGAGGAAGAGAGAGAGAGAGAGAGAGAGAGAGAGAGAGAGAGAGAGAGAGAGAGAGAGGAGAGGAGGGGAAAGGGAAAGAGAGGGAGAAACTCTGGGCCTAGCATGGACTTTTGAAACTTCAAAGCCCACCTCCAGTGACACATCTTCTCCAAAAAAGCCATCCTTCCTAATCCTTCTAATCCTTTCAATAGTGCCACTCCCTGGTGACTAAGCATTCAAATGTATGAGCCCATAGGGGCCATTTTTATCTTAAATCATCACAGCTGGGGAGACCTTATCCAGTAGAGCAAGTGAGTTAGTGACAGCCACCAGAACAGACACCACTGAGATCAGTGGGTGGAGCTCCTGCATTCTTTTTCCTGCAAGCCAGATGGGTTGGAGTAGGGCAACATGCCACTGGAGTTCAGGGAGACTTTGAGCAGTAGTATGTGAGTGACTCACAGAGATCACAGCTTGAAAGCAGGCCCTGGTAAGAGGAACTCCAGCTTCTCTTTGTTCCTATCTGCCAGTCTCACTCTGGTCACTTTCACTGGCCAAACTCAGCCAGAAGCCAAGGGATGCTGAGTTATTTGGCTGTGTGATTGTATTCCCTTTCAGGGCCACATCTTCTTGCCCTACTTCTGCCTGCCTCCTGACAGTTCCATCAGCATCCTTCAGCACCACCAGCTGGGAACACAGGCTCCATCACAGGAGCCTCTGGACACACTCCAGACCCAAACTCACATAGGCAAAGAGAGTAAAGAATATGAATCTAGATGAACAAAGGGAAACTGCACTTCTTATGATCCTTGTCACCAATGATTGCTTTGTCTAGACAGCTAGGACAGTGCAGCTTATCACCTGGTCTCTGTGACCATCTGAACTTGAGTGTGAATGCTAGCAACCCCTCCTGGAGCCCAGAGACTAAACTTTCTTTCCATAATGTATCTGTTTAGTTTACTACAACACACTCTGGGTTCTCTGATGTCTGTCTCTCAATCTTATTTTTATGAACACAAGAAAAATATCAATATGACACTTGGACTCTACTTATAACATAAATTAAGAAGCTTCATCAACATAATGTGAATTTTAATATTTAATAATATTAATCAAATATTTATGTGTTGGTTCAGCTTTGCCAGAAGGCTAAAAAGCCTTCTGTTAATGCAAAAGTCTCTAGAATGTGAGGTGGCTATGGTTCTTGCAAGAGCCACTTGGCTACCCAGTCTTGTTCTCCTATCTCTTGTAAGACAAATGTTTGTTGAGTGCTGAGCAATGCTAACAGGGGAGTATCTGGGAGGTATAGCCTCTCTTCATAGCAGAAGACAAGAAGGCCCAGCTTCATCTTCTGAGGATGACGTATTGTCATGTTGAGGTGCTGGGGTTGTTTCTGAATCATAGCCAACATCTGTGACCATGGATGGCTCTAGCAGGAAGAGATGGCCACCTCTCTAGGATGATGGGCTATGATAGTTCATCTTGATTGTCAACTGACAGGATCTTGACCCACCCAGCAGACACATCTCAGTATGTGTGTGAAGGAAATTCTGGAGTAGGTTCATTGGAGAGTGAAGACCCATCTCAGCTGTGGGTGGTGCCATTCCCTAGGCAAAAGCCCTGGACTGAACAAATGAAAGCGAGATGAGCACATTAATCTCCTGTGGCTTCTTGACTGTTGACTCAATGCAACCAGCTGTCCTATGTTTCTGCTGCTATAATTTTCCCCCTGCCATGATAATAGACTATTCCCTCAATCGTGAGCCACCAAATGAATCTCTCTTTCCTTAACTTGCTTTTGTCTGGTATTTGGTAACATTGACAAGGAAAGCAACTGTGGAACTGAAAGCTACAGAAGGCAGAAGGTGTTGGGATGTGGCAGACTGTGGCTTAGCCAGCCAAAGTGGCTCCACCATGGTCTGTCTAGGACATAATCCACACCTTTGGGTTTTCCTTCTTCCGTCACTTTCCTTTGGGGCTGTTCCTTGAAGCTGAAAGAGTCCTTGCTACGTAAGCTCTGCTTGCTCAGTGAGCTGCTTTTCTCAGCCCACCTTGGGGTTCCACATGCTACACTAGGAACTTCTTCAGCCATGATGCTCTCAGAGGTGGGTTCTGTGGCTTCTGGACTCTGGACAAGTATTGAGCATTTTAAAAAGTCTTCCTCTGGCCCTTGGCCTTGAGCAGAATTTCTCATAGAGGAGTTTCCTAGGACCCAGGAAAGAGCCAATCTCTCTGAATGCATTTCTCCTTCTGACCCTCACCATCCCTTATGCGCAGCTTCCTTTCCAGGCCATTGATTGACTCTGTATAGTCCAGTGAAGGCAAAAAGGGGACAGGACAACTCCTTTAAAGAAAAAGAGAGAAGTTTCCGGTCGATACCAAAGCCACAACTTCCCTCTGATTCAGCACAACCAGCTCGATCCATTTAATGGCAGCCATCGGTCAATTTAAGTATAGTTTTATGAACCTCCATAAGAGGGACACACTGCTTGGCTTTTATAGGACCAGATGTCATTGGTATTGTGATCCTTTAGATGCAGTGACAGAAATGGGTATTGGTAATAGTAGAGCTGCTGGGAGGGATGGAGGGTGCAGGGTTATTCAAGGTTCTATGACAGTTGTAGGGTAACGCATAGGGTGTTCAGCTAGACTCCTCACCCAGAGACATTGGATAGGGCTGAGTGAGTCAAGAAAACTATGACGATGGGTTGGGGTTGGGAAAATGGTCATTTGAGGGATATGCTGTGGGGACTTCAGTGGAGCTTTACCAAATAAGGACAAGGGGCTCTTAAGAGCCACCTTAGTCACTGGCAGATTGGAAGCCGAGGTTATTTACAAATCTCAGGGCCTAGAGAGATGGTTCAGTCAGTAAATTATTTTGACACACAAGCATGAGGACTTGATTTTGATTCCCAAAATGCAAGTTAAAAAGCAGGGTGTATGTGTGTGGGGGTGCTTGTGATGCTGGCACTGGGGAAGCGGAGATGTGTGGATCCTTGGGGCCAGCCAGCTTAGCTAGATTGGTGAATGACAGGCAAGTGAGAGACTCTGCCTCAAAAGATGAGGTGGCTGGAACCTGAAGTTGATCACAGGACTTCACATGCATGTACACATGTATATACACACCTGAACATGCACCCACGTGTGCACACATGCATCTATACAGCTCACAGTTTGCGGTTCTCAACTCCAGCTCTGCCAGAGAAGGGTGCCGTAAAGCATTGTGCTGAATGGGACTCACCTTCCATCCATCTTTGTGCATTGAATTTGTTGTTTTGCGGGTAGTGTGCTGGGATGTAGATGTTGACAGGGTTCTCTGGGTCACTTTGATGTATATTGTCAAATGAGAATCTTCGATAAGATCCCTGTCAACACCCAGGAATCAAACCCTCTGCGCCATCGTCCTCTAAGAGGCTCACTGTGGAGTTGCAAGATGTCCACAGGCATCTTTGCACCCCCAGCCCCCAAGTCGGGGATCTCAAAGGCCAAATCTTATTCAGTGAGATTGGGTAGAGGTGACACAATCCATTCCAGATTCCCCTCTTAGAAGGATTTTGCAAGTCATCCCCACCCAGCTCTCACTGTGACCACACACATTGTAGCTGAGTATTTCAGAGGAGGGAGCCTGGACCCCTCCATCATGGAGGCCCACCACCTGGAAATCCTCTGGTTTGCATTGGCTGTGATGTGAGCCTAACGTCAAGGTTCACTGAGTGAAGAAATGAGGATTTCTTGGTTGTCTGCTACCTTTGAGATTAGCATGAAGACATCATAGCACATGCAATGAGTGCTGGCTTTGTTCATGAACTTCACCTTCAACTGCATGTGCAGAAGAAAGTGTTCTTTACACATTAGTATTGAGTGTGACGTGCCACCACTAGACCTTCATCTTATGGCTCTCAGCAGTGTGTGGTGGGTATCACCAGTGGCTGGAGTAACGTAGGACGGTTGAGCCTGCTGGGTTCTGAAAAATAGCATGTATCTCTAGGCGCTGCAATCAGGCAGACTCCACCTCAAGTTCTATTTCTAGTTGCTTCTCTCTCAACCTCTTCACCTGGAAATGGGTTCATAAGCACACCCACCTCACAGCGAGGAGGAAGAAATGGACTATATATACACAAAGCGCCCTGAGCAAAAGTCAGACTATTGGCATTTGTTGATTTGTCTTGATGGGGAGCCAAGAGAGACTGGCCTGTGTGAATCTGCTTAGGTCTACTATATTGGGTTGAAGGCTCTTGAGGCCATTCCATCAGCTTCCTCATCCCTGTCATTCAGTGCGGGCCAGCCTTGACATCCATCCCAGCCCCGTGATAGTCCCCAGTTATAGCAGGCTTGTTGGTCTCTGTCTCCATCCACTGGCTCCAGATGCTATATTTAATAGCATAGAACGAGCCAGCACTTACAGTCAAGAGCTGAGTTAACACAGCTACCATGGATTACCAGGAATCAACAGTTTGGCCAAGACCTGCAATTCTTGACTCCAGCTCTGACAGCAGACTTCTCAGTGTCTGGAGATGAGAGCTCTCCATCTTTGAGATCAACCGTCATAGGGAGAAACCAAAGGTCAAAGTGTCCTGACAAGAAAAATAACTTGACTTTCTCCATGTCTAAAAGAGAGCTGTGGTCAATCTCCATGTCGGGTCTCAAAAACCTGCCAGAACCACACAAGTTCAGTCCCATGTTTGCCACTGGAATCATGATGGCAGGACAACCATGTTCAGCTTTTTAGTTATCTGTAGGAAATATTCAATATGTGGACATTGTTTTTTATATACATGATCTTATTGCTTTTGAAATGTAGAGATTTTCTCCAGATTATCACTTGTTTTTAGTGTTCCTATCTTCAGATTACTGTACCTAACCTACAAAAAATGATTCTACTTGGAGAACACAGGATACCCATTGCATGTGGCTTAATTTCCATACAATGTGCCATTGTTGAATAATACACATTACACATTGTGACTTTGGCTTATATGGAGGGAGATTTCTGTTCCTCTGTGCCATAAGAGAGAACAGAAATCTTGAATTCTGAATGCCATTCAATTAAAATATATTCTTTAGGTATTTGGGGTGATTGAGTTGGGATTGTATTAAAGTCCTCATGTTATTAGTATTCATGTCGCTGACTCTATTTATAAACTGGCAAATTAGAAAAAAAAAAACTAAATCAAATAGCATTGGAAAAGCAAACCCATAAATTAACAAGACTGGATCTAGCAATATGGCTTATTTAAACCATCAGCTCTCAGACAATAGGGACTTGTGAGGGCTATGGTGAGCTAGAGGGAGGCCATCTTCAGATGGAGACACTTGGGACTGTTGCCAAGCAGAAGAGTCCAGAAGTATGCATGGCTCTATCTTCAAGTGAAGGTAGGGCTTTGTGTGAAATTGGTCAGTTTGAAAGCATTGCATAATGGCAAAACAGAATGGTCCAATTGTGTGCAGAAATTAAATGTCTGTGAGTTTCACTTGGTCTCTGCACCCTTGAGGGTGACAAAAACACTAGTGATGGTGAAAATCATATTGATGAGAAAAATTGGGTTTCATCGTATTTCCTCTTCTGTGCCTCAATAATGGTGGCAATAATGGTGATGATAGTGGTGGTGATAGGTGCTAATGACCATAGTAAGTGGCGATGATTAGGGTAATGGTGGTCATGGTAATGATGATGTGATGATGATCATGTTTATAATGGTGATAATGATGGTGATGATGTTGGTGATGCTGATACTGGTAACCGCAATGATGACAGTGAGGGAAATGATGACCTTCTGCTACCATCCTATTGCTTGTGTCTGTCCTGCCATCATCAGACAGTCAGTCCCCTACAATGAGAGCATCCATATACTTTACTGAAATCTCCACACTCCTGTAGACCCTCTGTCTCTGAAGTGAGCAGATGGTGCTGGCTGAGCTCCTTGGGGGCACAGAAACATAAAGGAAAAAGTAACCCTGGCTGTTGATTATCTGGAGCTTCAGCCAAACTTCTGTTGTGTGACATCCTGTGGCCTTCACTTCCTCCTCAAATGCACCTTCCAGAACAATGTTTTGAGTCTGTGTGAGGATCTGATAGGGTGTTCTCCAGCCCTGGGACCCACCAGTAGACTCTTGTTTTAGAACCTTCTCTGGTGCCTTGGTCATAGGCTATGAAGTCTCCCTGACTTGACCATGAGTTGGGTCCCTAGTAAGAACAGCGATGCTTTCTGGTGGCTTCTGGATTAATGCCACTTAATGGGAGCATCCCACAAAGGAACAGCCTCTGTAACAGACCCATGGGTGCCTTCCTCATAGTGTTCTGAAGGAGACATGTTTTCTAAAGCAACCTGTACCTCTAGCACAGTAGTCTGCATTTAATTGTTTTTAATCAGAGGCAAAATGCTAAGGCCCGACAGAACCCCCCAGACTCTGACAGTCAAATGCCAGCAGTGACAAATGGTTCCCTGGTCCGTGGCATTTCCAGTGCATCTGTCAAATGCTGTTAGGCTTTCCTAGCGGCTGGCAGATTCATCTTTCGGAGGAGTGGTGCAATCACTTGGGCCTTTGAATTATGAAAAGTGACGATTTATCTCTTGTGAATTATTGTACATGGGGCGGCATCCATGGCTGGCTAATTGTGTGAAATAAGCAAAGCACACTGAGAACGCAGCATTGCTGTTTTCTGGGCTGCCTTCCTTTGAGGAACTGAAGCCGGGGGAAGCATCTGGACCAGGAGGAAAGAGGCATTCTAATTTGCAAGGCAGGGGCTGGAGGGATGACTCTGTGGCTAAGAGTGTTTGTTTCTCTTGCAGAGGACCTGAGTTCAGTTCCCAGCATCTACATCAGGCAGCCCACAACAGATCGCCTGTAACTCCAGCTCCAGGGGATTTGATGATACCCTCTTCTGGTATCTGTGGGCACTGCATACACTTAAATAAAAAGAAATCTTAAAAAAATTATAGCTCACACATGATGCATGAAGGGAATATGACCAACATTTTGAGGGTCTGACCTCTGTACCCCAACTATGGCATAGATCCACATCTGTCTGCTGAAGGCCACTCTACCCTATGATCTTGAGGGCTTTGGCTTGGCCTGATGAAAATGAATAATTTATAGGATTGCTTTTTCCTGGAGATTTTCAGTATGTGAAATCTACTTAGTATGGGAATGTGTAGTCACAAATCAATATTTTAAAAAGAACACAACATAGTACTTTCCCTCCCAAATTTTCTCTTCCCCTGCTATCCCTGCACTGCCATGGCAAGCATGATCATGTGACTTTCTTCAGCCAATGGACTCTGGGATTCTGTGATTTATGTGTATGTTGCTTTGCCATGTTCTCTCCACTTTTCCAGCAGCTCCCTTAGTGTGACTCTCAGAGAGAAAACCCCCAGGAAATCCTGCCAATGACTAGGGAGAGGCATCTTCTATGGAGGGATTCAGATTTGTAGCAATGCCTGGGGATGTTTGTTAATGCAGCATTGCCTTCACTAGAGCTGACAGATACAGATACTCACAGCTACTGCTTCCCACCATAAGGAGTCTGACCAGCAGAGAGGCGACATCTCTTCCCAGCCTTTGGCTGTGCCTCAAGTTTCTTGTCTTTTCCTTTCCCCCTCTTCCATCCATGGGACCCATGAGTAGTCTGTAGAGAGGGAAGGAGCCAAGAACTCACCTTTATTCCAGAAACCACGCTTCAGTTTGCGGCTTAAACCCTTAAGAATCTAGAAGTCAGTGCTGGTGTCCCTAGTAGGCAGCTTTGCATAAAATACATGGGCAGGTGTGATCAAAGGTGGGAACCAGAGAGGTGGGCTCATACTGTTGTTCCCACCAAAAACTGAGTCAGGGTCTTTGAAACAGAAGGTGTAGGGGCGGGGCTCAGTGGGACAGATTTCAGCAGCCAGGAGGAGGATGGAAGAGGAAGTGGTCAAGGACAGGAGGTGGCGTTTCTTTGGCAGCAGGAGAGCTGCCTGCATGCGCAAATATAAAGCCTTGCTACTCCCAACAGTATAAGATATACACACACCCCTCTGAAACAACAATGACAACAAAACCAGGTGCACGTTACTTTTATAATACTTCCTAGGCCAATTTTTATTTTTGTGTTGTATGACCAAACTAAATCCCAGTGGACAGATGGGTGAACACACTACAGGAGTTCACAGCTGGAGTTCTGACTGCTTGGGTCCTTCGCTGGCTGTCTTGAGGTCTCCATCTTGTGAGATGTTCTCTACCTCTATTCCGAAGAGGGAGACAGACTTCTTTTCCTACCACTTCACAGCCTCCCAAACACGGTGTCTCCATTTTTGTCCTTTTCAGGCGGCCTAAGAAGTCCCTTGACTTATCCTACCCCAGGCCTCACAGGTCACCTGACAGCTTGGCTTTTGACATCTCGGTCCTTCACCCAAATTACCAGGACCAATGAAGGATCAGGAACCCACATAACCTCTCTCGACAACCACCATCACTGCTTTTGCATCTGAGTACACAGCTGCCATCAATTTTGTCACTTAGAAAAGTTCCTAGAGCTAGGCTGGAGAGATGGCTCAGAAGTTAAGAGCATTGGCTGTTCTTGTAGAGGACCCAGGCTCAAATTGCAGCACCCACAACCATCTGTAAATCCAGTTCCAGTGGATCTAATGTCTTCTTCTGGCCTACACACACCCCACCCCCCATACAAATTAAAATAAATCCCTTTTTTTCAAAAGTTACATTTTAAAAACAGAAAACAAAAGCTAACAGTATCTCTGGTGTTTATTCTTGTTGTAACACTCACCTCACCTAGGGTGATGTGTGTCTCATTCCCACTCTGGAAAGGTGAAGGTTGCAGGATGAACAATAAAAAGAAAAGCATTATCTTGTAATGTAAACAGCCACTCACACCATGCACATTTCACAGGAAACAGCCTCTACAGATGCTGGAAGGCACTTTGCAAACAGATGCACAAGTCTACTTCCTGCTTTGTTAGTAAAGTTTTACCAGAAGGGTCTCCAGCCGCTCTGGTCCACTCACAGTGAGAGTGAGTGGTGTCTATGGGTGCCATGTGGTTCCCGAAAAGCCTTGGCATTCACTGTCTGCCCTTTGCAGGAGTTTGCAAACTCCCAGCCCAGAAGAACTTTGTTGGCTTATGTTGGCTGTTTAGGGCAGAGCACAGCCACAATTGTCACAGACTAGAACAACTGTGCAGGCGTTGCCCGAATGCCAGCCAGCCCCATTAGTCTGTGGCTGGCCACCTGTCATCATGAGTATCAGAACTTCTCCATCACCCTTTCAACAAATAGGCTATGGAGGTGAGACCGGCCAGGCCATCTATTAGCTTATTAGGGAGCCGGGAGAAGAATGCTGGAATTCTGTCCTCTTGGGAGTTTTATGATGTGTGTGGAGCTTTTTATCATTATCTGGCTGACCTTCACAATGACACCTGGGAGGCCTTTCCTAATGTGCTTTCTTCAAAAAGATGATTAAAGCCAGGAAATCGTGGCTTCGGTATGGCTGCTGTATCAGCAGCTTTGTCCTCAGTGGGGGAGGAGAGAGAGGTAGGGGAAGTTTAGGACTATGTACCTCACATAGTTGAGATAACTGAATGCTAAGCCAGACCACTCAGGTCTCCATACAGCTGTGAAACTCTATCTCCTGTCTTGACCATGTGTGCAATTAGGAAAGTGTTCTTTCTACTCGTTCATGAGAACCTGAGGCCTAAGGGAAGGAGGGAAGGACACACACACACACACACACACACACACACACACACACACACACAGAATGTATGTGAGTATGTGAATGTGTGTGTGTGTGTGTGTGTGTGCTGTGTGTAGTGTGTGATATATGTCTGTGGTGCATGTGTGTGTGGTGTGTGTGTGTGGTGTGTGGTATGGTGTGTGGTGTGTGGTGTGTGGGTGGGGGGTGGTGGTGTGGTGTGCGGTGTATGTCTATGTGGTGTGAGTATGTGTGTGTGCCTGTGTGTGATATCTGTTTTCCCAGATGTTGGCTTTCAAGTGATCTTTAGTGGAGAGATAGAGACTTGGCTACAAAAGCTGTAGCTTTTGTTATCTGATTACTATTATTGAACTAATAGCTCATTTGGATACGTTTCTGGTGTTATCAACATAGCTAATTGCCTATCATTTTGTCTCCAAATAAACTCACCAGCCTATGTGGCCAGGCCTAGCAAGGGCCCCAGGTTATCTCTAGATTGGTAAGGCCTAGCAGACGCCACAGAGACTCCAGGCCTCCCTTTCATAGTAGTCTTTTGCTGTCTTTCACTTCTCAGAGTCCCAGAGGGTCAGTTAAGTTTGGCTTCTCTTACCTTCATGGGATTTATACTTTAAAAGTCCTCTAACCCTTGCCTCATTTCTTTCTTCCTTTGCTCTTTTCTTTTTTGTTTTTTATTTTTTTAAGACAAGAGTTTCTCCATGTAGCCCTAGCTGTCCTGGAACTTACTCTGTTGACCAGGCTGGCCTCAAACTCACAGAGATCCGTCTGCGTCTGCCTCTACCCCCCCCCACCCCTGGGTGCTGAAATTAAAGGCGTGTGCCACCACCACCTGGCTGCCCTTTATTTTTATACATGTAAGATATGGAAATAGTCCTACAGTGAGCATACACATGCCTCTCAAGTCTGAACAAATAGCACATTTACTGTACTCTTTCTCTCCCATCTCCATCTCTCTCTTCTCTCTGTCTCTCATCTGTCACTCTCATCCCTGTCTCTGTCTCTCTGTGCCTGTCTTTGTCATCCCTCTGTATGTCTCTCATTTCTGACTGTCGTTTGTCCATCTCTGTTTCTCCTGTGTCTCTGTCATTCTCTCTCTCTCTCTCTCTCTCTCTCTCTCTCTCTCTCTCTCTCTCTGCTTTTGGACCACTTGAAAGGAACCCTCCACCATTAATGGTCTGACATACTGATGGACATTTCTATGCATGGCCGTGACCCTCACCACTGTAATGGAAATTTCTCATTGTCTAATACCAGTCTGGACTCAAATTTCTCCCACCACCTTCAAAAACCTAAAGATTTCTTCAGCACCCTTTCCATCCTTTCTTTCTTTTTTTTTTCCGAGACAGGGTTTCTCTGTGTAGCTTTGGAGCCTATCCTGGCACTCGCTCTGGAGACCAGGCTGGCCTCGAACTCACAGAGATCTGCCTGCCTCTGCCTCCTGAGTGCTGGGACTAAAGGTGTGCGCCACCAACACCCGGCCCATCCTTTCTTTCTTGATGTGAATTTAGAAATTACTGCCCCTTAGGGCAAAAACAAAGGTACAGATAGACAGGGATGAGAGACAGAGATATGAGAGAGAGACAGAGAGACCATGGCAAATGTATTGCTATTTGTTCAGTTTCGAGAGGTACCCTGTTATTGTGCTTCCAGCAGTGGGCTCAGGGGTTAACCACAGCTGGGGACTGATACAGCCCAGTGACCTCTGGGGCCCCATATGAGAAGATTCCTGTCTGAGAAATGTAACCAACAAATTATCAGAAGGCATGGCGGCTGTCCAGTCTGTCCCATCGTCCATCTTGTCTGAGAAGCAGGAGACTTATGATAGCCATCATGCGTACATGCCTTAGTGGACTAGATCAACTCGTTTCCTACCAGGAGACTCTGGTTTAATTGCTTCAACAAATCCTCACTTGGGGACAGAGTCTGTAAAGTCACAGGACATAACCTCTACACTATAGCTCAGTGGTTCTCAACCTTCCTGATGCTGTGACCCTTTATTGCAGTTCCTCATGTTGTGGTGAAACGCCCCCCCCCCCAACTGTTACATTATTTCCATTGCTACTTCATAACTGTAAGTTTGCTACTGTGATGAATCGTAATGTAAATATTTTTTGGAGATACAGGTTTGACAAAGGGGTGGTGACCCATAGGTTGAGAAACACTGCGAGAAGGAGAAATAGATCTTATCTCCTGGAAGAGTCAAGATCACTTCTAGAAGAACACATGGTGGGGTGTGAGGTCATGGATTTCTGTGTAGAACTCAACTCATCTACATCAGAATGGGTATTGCCTTGGGCTCTGATGATCAGATGTCCACATTTAGGATGGAAGCTGTCATCTTCCCGCATGGTCCCTGTGCCTCTCATCACATCCCCCTCTCTAGTGCACAATGCCCCTTTCAAATGTCTTTAGAATTCTAAAGAGGTTCACTGATTTCCCCCACTCTGCCCTGCTCCCATGAAACCATTCTGGAAGGTTCTCAGGGGTGAATCAGTCCTGCAGCTTCCCTGATGCTCTATCCCCACCCTGAGCACTTCTGTATCCATTAAGCTGCACCTGGACCAAAGGGATGTGTGATGTGGACACTCACCAGGCAGCCATGGGATCCATGGACACACAGCAGACCCTGCCTTCCCTCTATCTTCAGAAGGCTGTGCCCTGGGTGGTTGGAAACCATGCTTTTTAGGGCCATTAAAGTCAGTGTGGCTCTGTTGGTTGGCAGTTGGGGAATTTGCTGTGGACAGATTTCTTAATAGGTTTCAGGCTTTGGAAGCAAACACATTAACAAGCTACAATGACTGTTGGGAGAAAGCATTTTCCCACTGATGATTAGTTAAGACTTTCTGTGCATACTTTTCTAAAAGGCTGCTGTTCTGGGATAGACAGGAGAGACTCATTAATGATAGTGGCATTACAGTCACTAACAGCCCCAGAAGGAGCTGGTTTTGGTATGTGACCACAAACCAGGCATATAGTTAGTGGTAATGTAACGCTGGTCTGACAGTGTCTCTGCTCCCTTGTGGCACAGTACCCCCTGGTGACCTGTCCATTGCATATGTTCCAGGCTTTGAGGGTAAAAAAAGAAGTGAATGGATGAATGAAGTCACCATGGTTTGGGGAATTATGGATAATTTGGTTTTGCTTGCTTCAAATGTGTGAAATTTCAAAGTGACTGTATTAGTTATTTTGTCTTGTGGAGAGATGGATCTGCAGTTAAGAGTACAGGCTGCTCTTCCAGAAGACCTGAGTTCAGTTTCTAACACTCACATGGCAGCTCACAATTAACCCCAGTACTATTGATCTAATGCCCTCTTCTGGCCACCAGGATCACACAAACACACACACACACACACACACACACACACACACACACACACACACACACACACAAACAGAGAGAGAGAGAGAGAGAGAGAGAGAGAGAGAGAGAGAGAGAGAGAGAGTGAATTATAACATTGAAGCATGAAGCATTCTCAGCAATCCCCCTTAAAAGTCTGTGGGTGACTGTAACATGTTCTAAATGACTGAAGGATGGGGGTTAGAAGACAAAAAAAACCTAGTCCCATTCTTTTGTTCTATTTTATTTTTCTTTGAGTTTTTTTCATTAATTTTTATTTTTAGAAGAATCCATGTTTGGAGAGCCACTTGGAAGCCAATTAGCTGACATATTAAGTTACATCTTTGTTTCCTGGCAGGGAAAGAAGCTGGTTTCATGGGGGTCCCAGCAGGCAGAGGCATGGGAGAGCTATTTACCTGGAGCCTGGCAGAGAAGAAAAGGAAACCTCCCTCTGCTTGGTAGAAATGCAGATGGTGGCACTCAAGAGACCAGCCAGCGGCATCTTGTCACCAGGTAGTTGGAAGTTGGACTTTTCCTCCTTCCTGGAAAAGGAAGACTGAATGCAATGAGCTAATAGTAACCTGCTGCCAAAGTGCACCACTACTGCCTGGGCAATGTCTTTTTTTTTCCTTCTTCTTCTATCTCTTGAGTCTCTTTCTGCTGTAAACAGGGGAGGTCCTAGCGTGTGCAGAACACACAGCTTATGTTTAGGGCTGAGTCCGAGGGGACTGGGTTTGGCAGTATTGGACTGGTTTGCCTAACAAACATGGAGTCTCTTCCCTGAGCAAAATGACCTGAGAGAAAGGAGGTGACCCTGTGTGGAGAATTGTTGGGAAGGTCTGTTGGAGCCTGGTAGTCACACTTGTACAAGCCAGGAGCTGTTGCACTTGAACCCGGGTAGCTCTGTGTTACTCCCCTCAACAGCTGGCATCCTTTCTAATTAGCTACCTTGTGTCCTGACTGACCTCAATTTCTGCTTCCTTGAGAAGATGAATCACCTCCCTTACCCCAAGCTGATGGCTCAGCCCAACCTTTGTGCTCATGTTGGAACACTCCAGAAGCAGAGGCCAAGGAGCCAAATAAAGCTGGCTGGGTTCGGTAGACCACTTTGTAGTTGCTTGTATCTGGGCAGGAAGATGCCAACTGAGCCTTGCTTGCTTGTCTTCTCCAAGCTTAGTGAAATGGATGGAAACTGGCCACAGAGCAGCTCTTTTCCCAGTGGAGGGATTAAGTCAAGAGGGATAAGGAACCCAGGGGAGTTTTGCAGCCCACCAAGGCCTCAGAGCTGGCTAAATCAATGTCTTCAGATTTGGGTGGGGTGGAAGCCAGTGTGTAATTATTTCTCAATCCTAGCCCTAATAGATCTGCCACTGGGCTTATTGGAAGAACTCTGACAGAGTTAAGGTTGTGTGCTCACTGCAGTAGAAGCTCACAGAGGAAGATATGTAGGTACAGTTGCAAGTGAATCATTTAGGAGTAGGTGAGTTGTACTGTGTACCACCTGTTTTTTAGGGTCTTCGATCAGGATGCTTGCATAAGCAATCCCCACACAGACTAGGCTAATGGCTCAATAAGGAAGCACAATGCCCTGGGTTCAATCCCCCTGAACCCATGTAAAAAAAGTCAACTGTGATTGTGCATGCTTGAAATCCTGGTCCTGGGGAGGCAGAGATAGGAGGCTCCCTGCTGTTCAGTGGCTGTCCAGACTGGTCTACTTGGCAAGTTCAAGACTAGTGAGAGAACTCCAACTCAACAGAAAAGAAGAAATGATGGCTAAGGTTGTCCTCTGGCCTCCACATGTACACATGTGCATCCAAATAGTGGGCTGGCAAGCCTGTGCCACCAGGTCAGCTCAGTCCAGTCTGTAATGATGTTTTTTTTTTCTCTAAGCTTCATTTTTCTCACAGTTAACCACCAGCATTACAAAAGGCTCCAGTGCGCATTGAAATACTGAAGGGACCAGCTCCCCCATTTCAGCAGCCATAACAGCCAAACACATACTTGCCTGACCTTGTTTTGGTCACTTGGAGGTCAGATGCCTGCCTTGTGGCAAGGAACCAATCAGAAGTTAGCTGGTGGTTCTACTTTATGGCTCTGAGTGTGCTTTACGGACAAGTGCACAGCAATGACATGCAGAGCATAGCAACCACCCTGGGAGGGCCTATGGACCATAACAATCAGTTGACCAATCAACACAGGGCAAACCCTCCAAGCCTGGAGGCACACCAATCCTGAGCCTGTGCATACCCCTAGACACTCCCCTTACTCTGCCCTATAAGATCTCTATGCAGTGGCTTCGAAGCATCTTTCCTAGCCATTTGCCTTGGCAGGTGGATGAAAGGCCCCAGCTAACATGGGGTTAGCTCATTAAACAACTACAATAAAGCCTCTTGCTGTTTGCATCAAGTTTCTGCCTCTGCATGGTGCTTGGGGTGGCCTCGGTCCTGGGCTGAGATCCTGGGGGCCTGAGCCTCCTGGGGTCTTTCAATACTTCCCTTCCGACTTGTAAGTCAGCTGAACATACCATCCCTTTTTGTAATGGACATGTGCAACCTAAAAATGAGTATACACACACACACACACACACACACACACACACACACACACACACAATTGCTATCTAGTCCCAGACACTCTCCTAGGTACCCAGGATTCAGCAAGGATGGAGCCACCTTCTTTGCAGGTTATCAGCTTGGGAAATGTGAGAACTGGGCACAGGAACTGTTCCTGAAGGGAAGGGAGACTGGAGAGACAGGAGCCAGCGACAGCCCTCCTATGACTTCTTCACCTGCTTTCCCTCATCTGAGCCTGTCCATTCCTGTGTCCATCTCTGACACAGGTAATGTGTTGACTAATAAAAGAGAATACATATTTCATCTAAGTTCAGTGAAGTAATGATGGGATAGATTTCTGTATGAATACAGATCTATCAGAAGACCCTCTTTCCAGGAAATGAGACAATCCTGTCTATTTTATTATTATATTTTAGGCTTCATGCATGCCAGGAGAGTTATCTACCACTGAGCTGAGCTATATCCTTACCCCTTCTTTTATATTTCATTTTGAGGTAGAGTCTACTTTATTTTGACTAATATTTATTTGACATACAGCATTTTTATTCTTTACTTTCAACTTATATTCTTACATCTGAAATGTTTCACACTGACAGTATATCATCGGGCCATTATTTGCAAATCCCAATGCCAATCTGTCTTTTTAATTATTATTATTGTATGTGTGAGTGTTTTGTCTGTCTGTCTGTCTGTCGTCTGTCTGTCTATGCACCAGGTGAGTGTAGTGCCCGCAAGGCTCAGATGGGGCATTGAATCCCCTGGAATGGAGTTGTAGAGGACTGTGAGTTGTGATGGGGGTGCTGGGAATTGAAGCCCCGTCCTCCTCTGCACGATCAGCAGTGCTAACCACTTAACCAACTCACCAGCTTCCAAATCTATCTTAATCAGTGTGTTTGGTGTTAGATGGAATTGCTGATATTAAAGGCTAATGTCTGCCATTTTATTTTACTTTTTCTGTTTTGTGCTTTGGGCATCCCTTTCTCCACCTTCCCAATCCCCTATGTATTATGTGACTAGCTCCTAAAGTGTTCTTTGAATGTATCTGTAATGGTTTTGAGTTCATTGTTTGACATAGATTTTTCTTAGTGGTTACTGCAGGAATTTCATTTTGTGTCGCTAACATCGCAGTTACTGGCTTTGAATATTCAACTCAGTCCCACCTCCTTTCAGGTCCTTTACGCTCTCCTCCCTTCCGCCTTTATGCCATAATTGTCTCTGTGTCTCCACTCGCTGCAGGAAAACCACGTTAGTGTTACAGGTTTAATTTTTTACAATTATTTTATTTATAGATTTTCTCTTGTTCCTTTTTCCCTCCCTCATTCTCTCTCACTCCATCCCTCCTTTTTATCATCTACAGGGAACACATCTCTCTGTCTCTACTTTGGGAGACCCTCTTGGGAGCCCATCCTCTTGGTTTTGCTTCCTCTGTGGAGGCCTTGATTACTCATCAGCTCCCAAGGATATTTTTAATGACTGTACAATGGATTCCTAGTTCACTCTTCTTTCCTTTCTGCCCTTAAGAAAATGCTCAGCTACTTTTGCCTTCCACAGTTTCCAGCAAGATAACTTTTTAAAGTCATTTCTTCCCTACAGCAAGATGCTGTTTTCTTCTCTAGTGCTTTCTAATATTTCCCACCTTGCGTTGTTTGAACTTTAATTTGAGGCTGCTTCTTGGTATGTGGTTGTTTAGATTCAACTATTTGGGGCTAACTTAGTCTTTTTTTTTAAGATTATTTATTATGTATACAGTGTTCTGGCATTGCTGTGAGCCACCATGTGGTTGCTGGGAATTGAACTCAGGACCTCTGGAAGAGCAGCCAGTGCTCTTAACCTCTGAGTCATCTCTCCAGCTAACTTAGTCTTAAACATGTGGATTTCTGTATCTTTTTCCCCCAAAGTGTGTGTGGGGGCAGTTTGATTTTCACTGATTATTTCTTGCTGTGAATTTTTTAGCCTCACTATATTTCTCCCTTCCTTTGAGACTCTAAAAGCAAGCATTAAATCTTTTGAGTCTGCAAGGCTCATTTTCCTCTCTTTTCATTGAAATTTATTTCCTCTGTGTTCAGACCATGCAGTTACCATGGCCCTGTGTTACAGGGCAGGCTCTTTCCTTCCTTGTCTCCAATGAGGCTCGTTGAGCCTTTTATTTCAGTCTTTTTTTTTTTTTAATTTTTCTGGCTCTAAAATTTGGCTCATCTTTGGGTCACCTACCTACTTGCCCACACTTGCTGTTTCTCAGATGCTGTTTTAATCAATTACCAGCATTTCCACATGGCTGCTTTAATCCTCTCTAGATCATTCCATGGGTATGCCAACTGCTTTTGGGGAATCTGACTTCTCTTTTCCTGTTGGCATTTTTTTTTTTTGCATGAGGAAGACTTCCTTTGGTTCCAACCTGGTCACTTTAGCATCCGGCTATAAGGTTCTGGGTGTTACCTATATCCTGTCTCAACAGGCTTCCTCGATTGCCATGTCAGACAAGGATGAGAGAAAAATGTTAATCTCCTATTACCCTGATCACTCCATCCCTCCTCCCTCTATCATTTCACCTGGGAGAGGGATGGGGGCTCAGTGTCTACGATAATCATCCTCTATCATCCTCATATGGGAAGTTGCAGCCTATTGCTCTCCCAGCTCTGTTGACCTTCAAGGAGTCTGGTCTTAATCTCTGACCAGCAGAGCCAACTCGGGCTCCTGGTCTGGCCTCCCCTGACCACACAGCTGTTTGCTGTCCTGCAATACTGGCCCTTTCCCTATACCTTGGCTGAAGAAAGCAGCTTCTCTTGGAGATGTGTCTGACCAAGCCCCCTGGGGTTTCTGCTGTCAGCTAGCTCTCCAGTGTGGAGGATCCAAAGCACAGCAGGACCCACGGGTCTCACTACTACCTAGTTGTTGCCTGGGTCCTAAGATGTGGGTCTACACTGTCTATTCTATTTCCTCATTTTCCCTCCCAGGATCTTATCCTGCTTGCTGTATATGTGGTGCCTGTGGTATTGGCTTTGCTTAGCAGGGAGGATGGGAAGAAATGCATGGACTCCATCTCTCCTAGGGTGGACACCCACATTTGCAGCCTTCAGTAAGTGCAGCAGGACAAACCATGTTCTCACTCTTCTCTGTCATCTACTTTTCTCATTGCTGTGACCAAATACATCACAGCAAGTTAATTTATCTCTAGCCTGCCTGTACGTGTTCATGTGTGTGCACATATGTATGTGGTGCCCATGGGCCAATATCAGATGGCTTCCTCTACAGCTTATTTTTTTTCGAGACAGGGTTTCTCTGTGTAGCTTTGTAGATCAGGCTGTCCTTGAACTCACAGAGTTCCACCTGTCTCTGCCTCCCAAGTACTGGGATTAAAGGCAAGTGCCACCACCCCTAGGCTTATAGCTTATTTTTTGAGACAGGATCTCTCACTGAAACTGGAATTCACTGATTGGCTAGACAGGATGGTCAGTGAGTGGCAGGGGTCCTCCTGTCTCCACCTCCCCAGTGCTGGGATTATATGCCTGTGTTGTCACACCTGATCTATATCTATATCTATATCTATATCTATATCTATATCTATATCTATCTATCTATACTATGTCTATGTCTATCTACATCTAATCTATCTATACATTTGTTTCTAAACTTTTAAATTTGTTTGAGAGTTTCACACATCTATCTATTGTGTGATTTTGTTTATTTTGGGTTAAAAGGATTTATTTAGTTTATGTGTATGAGTGTTTGCCTGCATGTATGTCTGTGTACCATATGTGTGCCTTGTGCCCTAGGAGGCCCAAAGAAGATATCAGATCCCCTCAAACTCGAGTTCCAGATGATTGTGAGTTGCCACATGGATGCTGGCAACCAAACCTCTGTAAGAAAAGGAAATGCTCAGCCGGACGTTGGTGGCGCACGCCTTTAGTCCCAGCACTTGGGAGGCAGAGGCAGAGGCAGGCGGATCTCTGTGAGTTGGAGGCCAGCCTGGTCTCCAGAGCGAGTGCCAGGATAGGCTCCAAAGCTACACAGAGAAACCCTGTCTCGAAAAACCAAAAAAAAAAAAAAAAAAAAAAGGAAGTGCTCTTAGCCCCAATCTCTCCAGCCTTCAATATTCTGCAAGTTTATCATGCTGCCCTTCAACTCTTCCTAGATTCCCCCCCACCCATGTTTCCCTTCCAACTACATGTGCTCTTTTTAAGACTCACTGCATCCCCTTGGCACTGCTGGAGTGTGGAAGGTACAGGGCCATCCACAGGAGCACTGCAGCCCATGGAGGGTGGCATCATTGATGAAAACTGACACTCCCCCTCCCCCAGGCACCATCAGTTGTCATTAGCTCCTCAGCTAAGGGTAGAGCTTTGTGAACCCCTCTCTCACATCTGACTTTGTTTGCTTGTAGGTTTTGGGTTTTCAAGACAGGGTCTCTCTATGTAGCCCTGGGCTGCCCTGGACTTGCTTTGTAGACCAGGCTGGCCTCAAACTCACAGAGATCCACCTGCCTCTGTCTCCCAAGTTCTGGGATTAAAAGCGTGCACCATCACTGCCTGGCCCCATCTGACTTTGAATGTGGGGTTCTGAGAATTGATGTCAGGCCTTCATGCTTACAGCCCCAAACACTTTCCCAACTGAACTGTGTGCTTGCAGCAGACATTGCACAGACAAAACGCAACACCACCTACCCACATTTCCCAGCTTCAAGGCTTCTCATGTCACTATAATATTACCCACCCTTCCTCCTGGTTCATGACTTCTCCCGTCTGAAATCTGGAAACACCAAGTGTGTATTTTCCATTTACCTTAATGAGTGTTGATGGGCACAGTATGTTCCCCAGACCTTAGCCCGTCCCCAGGGTACTCTAGCCATTGCCGGTCTGAGGGCACTCTCATTGGACTTGTTTCATTCAGGCTGTGGAAGGCCATGGATCAGAAACCCAGGGGCATAGAATGGAGACATTCTGTTCTCTCTCCAGCCGGAAGTCACTGCAGTCTTGTCCCCTACCTCTGTAAGTACTCAGAAGTCTAAATCTACAAACAGATGCTATGGTGTTTCTGGTGCCTGGGAACATGGCAGACTGCCTCCAGCTAGGCAACATGTTTGAAGCCTTTTTATTTAACACGGTTTATTTTTGAAAGCCAATGTGTGCCTTTGTTGTGTGCATCTCTGAGATTCAATGAGAGACATCCAGGAGGGAGGGAGACAGGGAAAGCATCCCCAATGCTGGATTAACCCTGGAACCTTGGCGTTACTTGTCCTGCTTATTCTTCTACAGCTTACTGGTAAAATCTGCTATGGAAGAATGCAGCATAATTCCAGCCTTGACTCTCTGGGGTGGGGACCAGAGAAACCTGTAAAGGTCTGGGGTGGTGCTGTTTTTTTGGGCTGCTTGCTCTGCCCCTAGACCTGAGACAGGGGATGGAAGATGGGGGAACAGGAATCAGAGAGTGTGACTGAGAGAGAGCCATCTGACTTTAGCCATTGGTGGAGAAATATGGATGGCCATGGGGGCTAGCAGAGATGTAGCTACAGGCATGGCACTCTGAACTGTTACCCATAACCCTGTACAATGGCTAAATATAACAGAAATCCAGAGGCCACCAGAGCAGGCATTGCTGTTTGTGATGGTTCAGAATAAAGAGTTACCTGGAAAACAGAGGAGTCCACCTGAAGGACTTGAGCCCCCAGGTGGCTTCTGTGCAGGGTAGAAACCAACCTTCCAGTAGCCAATAGACCTCTTGAACATGGCCTCCTGCACCTTGCCAAACTTGTCTCCCAAGAATCCCCTGTGTTCATTCTATCCCAGGCAAATTGGCCCACTTGTTCCTTGGAAGTCAAGGCCATATTTCCAGTTCCACCTCTTCTTGTTTGCCAATTCTACCAGCAGTGGCCTCAAGCCAGGGTGATGTTTGGCTCTTGGGAGGCCTTTTTTCACATCATAGTGAGGGAAAGGTGCCATTGGATGACAGAGGGTTGAAGACATGGCCATTGTCGAGCATCTTAGAGGGTGTTTTCCTTACTGCAGTGATAAACTTGAGAACCCTTTGTCTATCACAGCGGTTCTCAAGCTGTGGGTCATGACCCCATGTGCCACTATCTTGAAAGGAAGGTTCTAGAGCCTTTAGGATGTGGGCCTAGTTAGAGCTAATGGGTCAACAAGTATGTGCTTCTGCAGGTTTTCCTGGATCTAAAGTCCTTCCCTCTCCCTGTACTTGATATCATGATATCAATAGGCTCCAGCACCACACCACGAATTCCTGCCACTGTGGAATTCCATGTCACCACAGGCCCAGAATCAATGGAGTCAAGCTGAGAACTGTTGACTGGGATCATAGAACAGTGGTAGTCAAAACAGACACTTCCTCCCTTGGGCTGTTTCTGTCCAGTGGTCTGTCCCAGTGATGAGAAAACCAGGATCTTTCTCAGAGAAGAGTTTATATTCTCAGTACTGTCTCAGAGAATGGAGCAAAATGACACATTCTGGCCATGTGTATTGTGGGTACTCTGGTCCTGTCATTCATGTCTTCTTCTTGGGCCATGTTTGTTGCCACCACCATAGCTACTTAAGGAGTTTGGGTGGGAGCATTTTAAATCCAGAGTGTTCGTCTTCCTGTGGTTGCTCAGACATTTTGGAAAACTTGGCTCACACAGCATGCCTCTGTATAATTTGAAAACACAAACAACCCACCAGACTACAAAAGTCTCTTTCTCTCTTTTTCTAGAAAAATGCACACAAGGTTATGCTTGCAAGATGTTGGAATTCCATTTATGTCTAACTCATCCATTATTGGCACAATCTATATTTCAGAAAGTAATTTATTGTTCCTCTGAAGGAAGTTCAATATTTGAAATCAGTCATCTCACAGTGAATGAAATAAAAATTTGAAGCTGATTTAACCTTTCTATTACCTGCAGCTGAGCCAAGGCAATTAAGACGCTTCTTTCAAATTAAAGTCGAACTGTGCTGTAATTGAATGGATTTCCTTCTAGGCTTCCCTTCCTATGACCTTACCTCAATGTCCCATTTCCTGTGGTGAGCAGTGGCTCTCAGCCCATTTCCTACAAACCAGAGCACTGCAGGCTTATGACCAGGAGAAGGTACAAACCGTGCATCTCATTTGAACAAGGACATAGTACCCGGGGCCAGCATCTTTATATTTAGTGTGGTTCATAGCCAGAATGAAAGCCTTGCTACCAGAGGATGTCCCAGCCCTGACGCCCACCACAGTCCTCTACTAGGTGAGACACTTGGCAGGGGTTAATCAGGAGTGCTTGGAAAAGAGTTATGCAGAGTTCCAAATGATTCTATCTCTAAAGTGAGAAACAAGATGCCCCAAGGTTCAGAATACACTGAGTCACACGGGTGTTTGATGGGCAGTGGGCTGTGGTCACCAAGTAGGGGACCATCAGGCACATGGAGATCAACATCTGTGCAAGTGTAAAAGTTCACCATAGACAAGGGGATGAGGCAGGATAGAAAGGAAGTAGAAACAGGGCTATGAGAAGGGATGGGAAGGGGGGCTTATCCAGGCATCTAGATGAGAAGCCGGGAGGGGAGCTTACCCAGCTATCTAGATGAAACCTCTTACCAGCAGCAGAGCAAGAATCCCAGCACAGTTAACTGTTTAAAGCCTCTCTCCTTCCCAGCTACAAACCCATTCTCTAGGAATCTCGCCAGGATCCCCATTCACAGGGAAAGGAGATGTACGAAGCTCCATGTGTAACCTTAGTGTCTCTTGCTTTCACCTTGAGATCACAACACTCCATCTGTGTTTGTTAGGGTTTCTGTTGCTGTCAAGAGATGCCATGACCATGACAACTCTTATGAAGGAAAACATTTCATTGGGGTGGCTTACATTCCTAGAGGTTTAGTCCATTATCATCATGATGGGACATGGTGGCTTGCAGGCAGAAATGGTGCTGAAGAAGGAACAACATCTTGGCCCTTCAGGCAACAGAAAGTGATCTGAGACACTGGGTGTGGCTTGAGCATATGGGACCTCAAAGCCAACCTCCACAGTGACACGCTTCCTCCAGCAAGGGCATACCTACTCCAATAAAGCCACATTGCCTAATAGTGCTACTCCTTATTAGTTTATGTGCACCAATTATGTGCAGACTGCCACACCATCCAAGGCATCTCCAGAGCAACCTTGGGTATATCTCTTTTCAAAGGGGAGAGAGGAGAAGATAACGAAGGGTTCTTAGCAATAATTTGAGATGGAACTGGAGAGCCACCAAAAATGACTAAAGATAAACCATATGAGAATAGCTTTCCCTTGGGAAGCACATATCCGCTTTGGTATGTCTTCCTTTCTTCTGAGCAACCCTGTTTCTCTTATCCCTCATGCTCAAGCCTAGATCCAAACCTTTCACAAGATTTCTAACTCTGATTTGCTATTCTAGTTGGTCCTGAAGTTCGTAACAACACTGGAGCCGCAGATCCAGGTTTGGCCGAGTTGAGGTCCTAAGGAGTCTGGGGAAACTCCTTCAGCTAGTGAGGAGAGCAGTATGAAGTCATG
Source organism: Cricetulus griseus (assembly GCF_003668045.3). NCBI lineage: Eukaryota > Metazoa > Chordata > Mammalia > Rodentia > Cricetidae > Cricetulus > Cricetulus griseus. The sequence continues at coordinate 107,891,143 of NC_048597.1, read as the reverse complement.
TCTGTCCCTTCACTGCTGCTGATGGGGGCCAGGGTGTGTGTTTGTGTGGGGGGGAACTGTCCATGATTAGGGTTAGGTTGGAGGTCAGTGACACTATTGCAGTGGATGGGGGAACAGCTGTGGGATATGAGGGGGTTTACCTTGGATGCCACTTGGAAGGACCTAATTGGGTGACTACCTAAAAGTTAGTGGGATGCAGCCACAGTCTTTGAGACACCATAGTGCTCCACCAGATGCATGGGGTGGCTGCAACAGAGAGAATAACTTTCATAAAGATAGCCAGGACAACTGTGATTCTTCTGCCCAGATGTCTGCTCCCAACCAGCTGTGCTCCTGCCCTCCCCTCTGTGGTGCAGTTTTCCTCCTCAGCACTCTGACCTGCCATAGTTTTCCTGTGCCATAATAGAATACTCTGATAAGGAACTTAAGTAAAAGGGGGCTTATTTGGTTTGTAGTTCAAGGACTTATCCTGTCATGGTGGGGAAAATATGGCAGTAGGCAGGGAAAGAATAATGGCCGGAGAAGCAAGATGGCTGGTCACATGGCATCCACACTCAGGAAAATGGAAAGGGGTGAACACTTGCTACTATTCAGTTCCCTCCTTCCACTTATGTGGGAATGGTGCCACCCACAGTGGGCAGGTCTTCCTACTTCAATGAGCATAATCAAGATAATTCCCCATGCCTAGAGTTCTGTTTCCCAGTTGATTCTATATGTCATCAAGGTGACAACACTAAACATATTTTCTGAAGAAGATTCTGGGGCACAGGGTTTTCAGCCTTGGGAGGGCATTGGGCTGGGCTGACTTCTGATCCTCCATCTAGATCCATTCAGTGTTGCTTTATCTTATGATTGATAACATCTCATGTTTAGTGAAACATGGACTTCTCTATCTAGCATGGACAGCATCTAAAACTTGCATATTTCTAAAATAGAAAATGCAATCACTTCTATACTGGACAGTCATTACATTTTATATTAATAAATAGAATTCAACCACAGGCCTAATGAATTTCTCTTAGATTCCTAACTGTTGTCTGCCAAGGGCTGCAAGCCAAAGACCTGTCCCTCTTTGTAGCTCATGATAAGTTTAAGCTTAGAGATGTCACAGAGATGTTAATGCCAAGTATGAGTCTGACCTTAAGGAAATCAGGACTAGCAAAAAGGAAATACTTTCACCGTTGGTTGTTGTTATTTCCACAGCCCACCTGTCACTCCAAGTCCTAATTTTCCTTTCAGAGTTCAGAGTGCAAAGCTATTTAGAATTGATTAGATAAAAACTAAAATTCTGAATGATCAGGGTGATTGGGAAGAGAAAGAAGAGACAAGGCTTGTGGCCAAGCATCCTGGAGTTGAGTGAGTGACACAGGGTAGCACGACTGGGGGATGTCTTTGTCTATTTCCTATTGCTAGAACAGTTACATGAGTCCAGGTGATTCACAAGTAAAAGTCTTTTTCTATTCATGGTTCTGAGGCTGGGGAAGTTGATGAGAATGATACTCAAATCTTCTGGGCATGAGCCAAGGGGTTTCCTGCAGCACACTTACACTGCTGAAAGCATGGCATGGAAAAATAATTTAAGAGTGGCAGTTCAGATCCCTCCAATCTCACAGGACTTTTTTTTCAAGACACATTTTCTTTTGTGTAGCCCTGGCTGTCCTGGAACTAGCTCTATAGCCCAGATTGTCCTCAAACTCAAAAGAGATCCACCTGCCTCTGGGGCACTCAGTAGATGAACTATAAAAGAAGGTTCCTTCCATCTGATTGGGTTCAGGGTTTCTGAGATGTGACTCCAAATAGCAGGTGGAGGGGGGATGTTTTTGATTGGTGTGGCTTCTTGGGGGAAGAGAAATGGTTGGGAGGGACTTTTTTGGTATGTGACTGGGTGTGGGTTTGCAAGCTAAATGGAAGCAGGGCTGAGTGGTCTTTGGGTTTGGCCCAGAGTGAGTTCCGAGCTTCCCACGGAGGGCTCAGAGACCCGGAAACGACATGCCTCTGAGATATTCCTGTCTTGCAGCTTGGATGTGGTTTTTTTTTTTGTCTTGTGTTTCCCTCTCTCCTCCTCTTTCCTCTAGCCCTGCCCCAAAGATCACATTCCTCCTTTCTTCCCATAGCCCATCACTGCTGCTTCTCCTAGAGTGATGGGAACTACAAGTTCTTACCACATGACAGCACACGTGGTGTCATCCTTCAGGGACATGGCTTGATAAAGGCAGTATGGTGGTTTGAATGAAAATAGCCCCCATTGACTCACAGGAAGTGGTACTTTTAGGAAGAGTGGCCTTGTTGGAATAGGTTGGAATTGGAGGAAGTGTGTCACTGGGGTGGGCTTTGAGGTTTCAGAAGCTCAAGCCAGGCCCAGTGTCCCTCTCTCTTTCTGTTGCCTGCTGATCTGGATGTAGAACTTCTGTCTACCTCTCCAGCACCATGTCTGCTTGTATGCCACCATGATGATAATGGACTACACCTCTGAACTGTAAGCCAGCCCTAATTAAATGTTTCCCTTTATAAGAGTTGCTATGGTCATAGTGTCTCCTCACAACAATAGAAGCCCTAACTAACACAGTCAGCGTCAACCTTGAATCCACAAGGCAAGGAACTAGGGATAGTGTGGAGGACCTGGTGCCTGCTACCCCAGGGAGCAGTCCACAGCTCTCATTATACAGAGATGCATTTCTCAGGGCATGCTCCAAGTCAAACTCAGACACCTGAGCCTCAGAAATAATGGAGAGATAAACACAAGTGACTAAGTAACTATTTCTGTTTGCACCCGGTCACTTGGATTCATCCTGGTATCTGTGACTTTTGTCCTCTTGTGTATGCTGTGCCCCATCAGAAAGGCTACCACGTTCTTCTAGTCTTTTTTAAATTCTCTTTTCCCCTCAGTGCTTTGCCTTCAGCAGCTTTCTGGCTGTTTGGAATATGTTAAAAAATAACTATTTTTGTGAATTATAAACACAGTCTAAGAAACATGGAGAGAGAGAGAAGAAACTCCAGTCGTTTGAAGAACCTGAGTTTGGGGGTCATTTGTTACATAGAAATAGCTGATACACACACTTTTCTTGGTGCCTCTGAAATGACTTCAGACCCAGATCGCCTGTAGCCTGGGCCTAATGGGCCCAGGTGTCCCCCTCTCCTTTTATCAGTCTTTTTTTTGACAGATGTAAAACTACCTTTATTTTATATATTTAGGATTTTTTTTATTAGTTCAAGTTAGGGAACAAGCTTGTTTCAAATGTAAGTCCCTTCTCCCTCTCCCTCTCCCTCCCCTCATCCCCATCCCCTTTTATCGGTCTTCTACCAACCTAAAGATGGACACTGAGATAGCCTCCTCCTGCCAGGGATAAATGTGCCACCCAATTCCTGCTGACGCTGCACTTCTGCATAATTTGTCTCAACCCAAAACCCTGGATAATTTGTGGGCCACCTTCCCTTTAGAGTGCGTCTCAGGCAGCCACTGTCATCGGTGGCTGACTTTGGCTTTTATAAATGAACTGAGTTATAAATCAGCAGTCTGGTTCTTAAGTACACCGGGGTAATTTATGGATGTTATGGAGGGCGGGAACATCTCCTCTGAAGCTCATGATTAAAGATGATGCTAGCCCTGAGTGGGAGACCATCCCTCATCCCATCCTGCCTGCTCCCGCTACGCCCATTTTCGTGCAGTCCCTTCTTGCTGCTCCGCTATGCAGGGCAGCAAGAACTACCCCAAAATGGATATGATTTCCCCCTGAATGTTCTTCACTCCTTGGTCAGCCGTTTTATGGTGGCTGTCAGGGACTCCATGGCCCTTTCATGTGGAGCTCATGTGATGCTTGAGGGGCCACGGTTCTTTCCTACAAAGCAATCCCTAGCAATTTCTTTTCGGAACAGAGCAGAACTGAATTTTTCCTGGTTTTGTTTTCTGTTTGTTCTGAGATGGGGTCTCACTATATAACTCTGACTATTCTGAGTATAGACTTGATATATAGACCAGGCTGGCCTCAAACTCTCGAGTGCGGGGATTAACGGAGTGCATCACCATGCTTGGTATCTTTTTGTGTTTGCCCCTCGTACCCCTTTCCATGGCTCCATGCCCTAAGGGTTGAGCTTTATGAATGGCACCCTTTGTCTTCCTGTGTTTTGGTTGGACTTGGTTCATGGGACCCTCTGGCAGGAGCTTCTCAACCTTCCTAATGCTGCCACCCTTAAATACAGTTCTCCATGTTGTGGTGACCCTGGACCATAAAGTGATTTTTGTTACTACTTCATAGCTGCAATTTTGTTACTGTTATGAATCATGACGTAAATACCTGTGCTTTCTGATGGGCTTAGATGATCCCTGTGAAAGGATCATTCAACCCCCCACAAGGGGTCATGACCCACAGGTTGAGAACTGCTGTTTTGCAGGCTCTCCCAGGCTCTCTCAGGGAAGGCTCTGCCAGCCTGTAGTTTTGGCACAATGGCAGGCCTCATTGTGGCTATCCTGACTTCTGATAGCTATAGCCATATTGTCTCCAATTCTATCAATGGTTCTTCCCCTCCACTCTCCTCCTTGGTCAGCAGTCGCTTCCCTCCATTCTCCTCCTCCACCAGTGGTCTCTTCCCTTCTTGTCAGACGCCCCATGGAGGGAAAAAGTAGAATCTGAGGTCCTCAATGCGTCTGACTACTAGAGGGAAACAGAACGCAGTTTCTTCATGTCTGAGATGTCACAACCAGGGACAAGCTGAAGATGCTGCAGAATTGTCCTCCAGGCCCACATGGGGTGCCATTGTCATTCACACTGAGGACTTCTGGGTCCATCTGGTAGAAAGTGGAGGTTTAAGATGTGCTTTGGAATTCATCTCAGGAAAGGCTGGAAGCAATGCTGACTAACGTTCATCTCGCCCCTGCACCATATACACATGATATGCTCCTCACAGACTACCACACTCCTCCCTGGGAACCCTATCCCAGAGTGTGACCCTCACCCCCATCTCTGCTCAGGCCCCACTCCCTGACCTGTCTACCTGAGCTTCCCAGACAGACTTATTCTCCACAATGGGCAGGTTTCTTCCAGCCACTTCCAAGTGATCCCCTGGCAAGGGTTTGTGCCACACCTTCTTCCATCCCTGTACTCAGACCAGCACTGGGTAGACTTTGGGAAATGAGTTCTTATTTGCTTGAATGGATGAGTCATCCCTAGGATGATCTTTAGCTTCACTTAGATTCATCTTCGTCCCAACAGGCAGATTCTACTTTCATCCATTTTGGAGCCATGCTTCAGGGTGCTGCCTGGATGCTCTAATATATTTGTTGTTTGTTTGTTTATTGTGTGTGCACACATTCATGTCTGTTTGTGTGTGTGAGCATATGCATGGCTGTCTTATGTAGAAGCCGTAGATCAATGTCCTTGCTTCCTCTATTGCTATCTACCTTATTCTTTGAGATAATTTCTCATAAGTGTTCCCATTCAGCTAGACCAGCAATTTTCAACCATTGGGCCATAACCCCTTTAAGGGTTGCATATCAGATATCCTGTGTACATATCAGATACTTACATTATGATTCACAGTAGTAGTAAAATTACAATTATGAAGTAGCAATGAAATAATGTTATGGTTGGGGTTCACCATAACATGAAGAACTGTATTAAAGGGTCACAACACTAGGAAGGTTGAGAACCACTGAGCTAGATTGACTGGTTAGTAAGCTCCCAGGGTCCTCCAGTCTCTGCCTCCCATGTGCCAGGATTGCAGGTATCCATCAGCATCCCAGCATGCCCTACTTTTTACACAGGTGCTGGGGATCATCCCTAGGTCCTCATGTATGCCCAGCAAACACTTTACCAACTGAGCCATCTTTCCAGGACCCCACTCAGAGAATTTAAGTAGAATTCTATTCTTTTGGGGATAAGGCAGCAGTTACAGTCTCTCTTAGTTAGCTTCCCTATCAACTTGATACAGCCCAGAGTCTCAGTTGGGGGATTGCTGTGATAAGATTGGCCTGTGCGCATGTGTTGAGGATTTTCTTGATTACTGATTGATGTAAGAGGGCACAGCCTATTGTGGGCAATACCACCCCTGAGCAAGGGGTCTTGAGCTGTCTAAGAAAGCAAGTTGAGCTGAAACTAAGGAGCAAGGTAGAAAGCAATGCCCATCTATGGCCTCTGCTTTAGTTCCTGCCTCCAGGTTCCTGTCTTGAGTTTTGCCCTAACTTGTCTCAGGGATGGAGTGTAACCTGGAAGTGCGAGTTAAATAAACCCTTTCCTGCCCATGTTGGTTTCAGCCATTGTATTTTGTTTTGGTAACAAGAAAGCCACTAGAATGCCATGGGGGAATTGCCTTAAGTGATCCTGTGTTGGGAATACATACATCTTCACTTGGCAGCAACTGGTAAGACCATTCATGCTACAGATAACCACTGAAGGGCCAAACTGCACATCAGGGGTTTTTGACTTGCTGATGGAGTTCTGTGCTTTCCTAAACCCTCCTCCTGCCTCAAAAGTACCAATTATCCACGTGCAGTGTGCAAACCCAGAGTCCCAGGGTCTTATTTCATTTCTCAAAACGCTACATAAAGGGTGACACCAAGTGCTGGCAAGTGTCCGTGAAGCAGGTACACACTGGTAGGAATCAGAGTTTTAAAAGCACAGGACTTGACTTCTTGGAAATTTATACTGGAGACTTTTTTCCCTCCTCAAGTCAGGGTGTTTATTTCATTGCAAGTGTGTAAAGGGAATGGAAAACAATTTAGTGTGTTCATTAGCAGAGAGATGTATTGTAACAGGGTAGGTTTCAGATGTGTGAAATGCTGTCTAGATATTTCCAAGCTTTATTTTTGGACAGAAATGTGGCTTAATGGTCCCAGAGCTTCTTGGCTCTTGGTGAATGCCTCCCCACCTTAAACACACATGACAGGGCCAAACCTATCAAGTTTTCTGCTTTAACACCTCAAGCAGGTTCAGGGGATGAGGTCTCAGAGAAGCAGGATAAATGGGGGCTAGGCAGTCTCTGTGGAAGATGAACACAGTCTTGTTTTGGGAGCAGCTGATGAGAATGGCAGCCTTAGCCTTGAATTTTCATGTCTTCCAAAGAAAATATCTTCACTTATTTATTCCTGATTCAATTAAAATGTAATCAAGCAATCACAGGGTTTATGTTTCACAAACCACATAAAGGAGAGAATAGCCACATAGCACTAAGACCAAACACCCATATCTACTTTATATGGGGCACTGACACCATTTTCCACATGCTAAGAATGGCATGGGGGCCTCATCTTCATGCATGAGTGACCAGCTGGTCTTTGTAGATCACAGATCGGCCGAACATCCTGGATTCACACAGGCTGTCACCTGGCTCTTATATAAAAGCCAGTGGTAGAGTATGCACTTTTATCTGCCTCTTGGCATCTCCCTGACAATATTGGGGTCCTTCTGGCACCTGGTAAACCCCACCACCCTCTATGAGCAACCATGTTTTTAATTCCCATCCCTCCGACATTTGGTAGAGCCATGACTGGGTCCTTAAATTCAATTCAAGACACTGGATAAAACTGGGAGTTATGTGTGGCAGGGGCTCCATGGTTTTACAGCCTAGGAGATGTTGCAGGCATATTTTGCAGTCCATGAAGAATTCTGGTCCATGGTGAGTGAGCTTGAACAAATAAGGCACACGGAATGGGAAGGAAGGGCAGAACTGGCCTTTAGACCCACTTCCCACTTTGCTGACTTGGGAGCTGGTCTTCTTGTTTAGTCATCCTCTACTTCAGTTTCCACAAACATTAAGTGCTACTAACATTAGGTTTCCTCAGGGCATGGAATTGAGACCACATCGGGATCACAGACTCAGTGACTAGGTGTGGGCCTCTGTAAACGTTCTTTTCTCCGAATGGTTCCTCCTGTGTTTATTTCTAGAGCTTGTGGAGGTAAGGCAAGGAAACCACTTGTTTCTTTGATGATTCTAACACACACACTCCTTCCTCCCTCCCTCCCTCTCTCGAAAAAGGGTAAGAGAAGCCAGCCAACCACTTTAACACATTCAAGGTCGTGTATCTTTAGCTGTGCTGAGAACCAAGATTATTTCATATTTATGAAAAAGATGTCGAATTATGTATTGCACTGCAAGACTGTGTAAAAGAGTGATTCTGTGTCTACAGAATGTCCCACGAGCACTCCGGTTTAGAGACTGCGCTTGGCCTTATCGCAGCAACACTGGGGGCTACAGGGCCCACTTCTTGCCTCATTCTGTGAAGCTCAGCTCCTTTCCCAGCACATACTGTCAGGATAGGATTTCACAGTCCCTCTCTAAAGACCCCAGGAAGGGAATTAGAAACCTCTGAAATGGCAGCTGTCTTTCTAAGATGTGTACATTCCTGCCTGCTACCCTCAGGTTAACTTCCACGGTGCTTTTCAGAACACACTGGCCCAGGGGATGGGTTAATCCAGAAAAGTACACCATCCTAGCAAAGCAGAAACAGCCACTGATAACCCTGTTTGACCACAAAGAATGTTCCCCAATGACCTGTCCGGTTCACCTAGGAACATGCACCCCCTAACCAGGACTGAACAAAAGCTGTCCACACATCTCTTTCTTTAGAGCGGGTTCGTTGTTTTTGTTTTTGTTTTGTTTTCTAGACAGGGTTTCTCTGTGTAGCTTTGGAGCCTATCCTGGTACTTGCTCTGAAGACCAGGCTGGCCTCGAACTCACTGTTTCTGCCTCCCAAGTGCAGGATTAAAATCGTGCACCACCAACACCCGGCTAGAGTGGGGTTTTATTTAATTGTAGTCTCTGATTCAGATAGACTGGATTTGGCGCTGTCATGCCTGCCTATGAAAGACCCCCGAAGAGGTACTTTCGTAGAAGGAGACCCGCACCCAGGAATCAGCGAGACCACGAGCTTGGATGCAAAACCGCAAGAGGCTTTATTGGAGATATGGGTACCCGGGAGACTTAGCTTCTGTGAGGTCAAGCGCGCCGAGCCAAGGGAAAGGGGTCCTTACATAGGGAAAAAGGCGCAAGCTAGGGGCAGGGATTCTATTGGATAATTCTAATGAGGCATTGTACAGAGCTATTCCCATTGGTCAATGTATATGAGGCGCTATACAGGGTTATTCAAATGAGGCAAAGTACAGAGTTATTCAAATGAGGTGAAACATAGAGTCTTTCAAATGAGGCGAAATACAGAATCATTTCTATTGGATGGTTCAAATGAGACACAGAGCCATTCCAGATCAGCATATTCTCAAGGTCTGGTGTCTGGTACAACAGACTCAATTCCCCCTCCCTCCGCGTCCAGATGGCTGACCTTGGGGGCGGAGACCTTGGGACAGAGTGTTTCTCATCGGGCGGGGGCTCAGGGTCAGGGCTCCAGGCCGGCTCACTTGGTGTTTGTTCTCGTGCCGGCCCACCTGGTGCTCGCCCTCGTGCTGGCCCACCTGGTGCTTGTTCTCGGGCTGGCGGGTGGCGGGGGAAGTGGAAGCCGCCGGGGGTGGGGATCGGGGAAGCCGCCGACAGGAGGAAGAGGAGACAAACTTGAGAAAGAAAGGGCTAAGGGGCAGGGGTCTTTCACCTCTGCACACACCTGGGAAGACCCTCAGCTCTCTCTGTGTGTCAGCTTCCCCTCTGTAGCATGTAGAGGAGACTCAGCTGAGTGTCATTATAAATGAGTGGTGAGTTATTCTCAAACAGCTCAATTCCTGAAGTTTTGCTTCAGTGTTGTGTCCGAGAGCAAATATCTAAGTCCCTTCTTTCCTTGTGGTCACAGAATCATTGCTAATATGACCTTGCCATCATATTAGCATTGAGGGCAGGGGATCGTGAGGATCATGGTAGCTCTTCAACAATTCCCCATTCCATTTGCCCCAGTTGTTACTGGGCACATTGCATTTTGGGTAAATAAGCAGGGGCTCAATAGTTACTAATGGCCATTTTTGTGTTCATCAAGCATAACCAGAACAGTGCCCTGACTCAGTGACTTGACCTTCACACATCATCTTATAGAGTCACTTATGCTTGGGTTAGCCACACTTTCCTAGTGAACTCTTGCCAGACACACAGTCTCTGAAAACTAATCCTCCTGTCGAAGAGGCTCTTTATGTTGTTTGGAATTTTGAACAGAGCTTGTAATTCATTTTTTCTCACAGAGTAAGGGGGAGACCAGGGAAACTGCCAAATGCTGTCAAGTAGTGACATTCTTGGCCCATCAGGGGTCATAGCTGTGACTGAGCCTGTTTTGTTCCGGGTAAGGTGTACCAGGCACCTAACTCCCATTGTTACACATCCTCTCTTCCAGGAAGTGTTCTGCCCACTGAAGCCTTTCTGTTTCAAAAACGTGTGTGGGGGTGATTATGTCTACATCATCTGTGAGCACATGAAATTGCATGTGCCAATGAGTTCGTTTCTCCTCAGGTCCCAGTCCCAAGTGATAGCTTGGCTCTCTTCCTCAGACTCTCGGCAACCCAGTCTTCCCAGGTCTGAGATCTGAAGTCAGTAGAATGAAGAAGTAACTTCCTGGGGATGGATCATTGCCAGCCCCCATCCCCATCCCCAGATGTCCTCTTCGAGAGCACAAATGCACACACACACACACACACACACACACACACACACACACACTCACACACACACACACACTCACACACACACACACACACACACTCACACACACACACATTCACATACACTCACACACGCCCCCCCTCTCTCTCTCTCTCACACACACACACCAATCACATTCTTGGGCTCTTGGCCCCCCATCTGCCTCTTCTGTGTTTGACTTGAGTTCCACCTCTTTCTTGTGCACACTGCATAATCGAGGGTGATAATCTGTGTGTTTCATCTGTCTGACCGGGTCAGGGGGAGAGCTCCCCAAAGGGGTGGCTGCATCTTGGAGAACTGCCCTGGAGTCTGACTTCCCTTAGAAACTTGTCCTGATTACTAATAGTTGAAGTGGTTGGAAAAGCCTAATTCCCATGTTTCACTCCCTGGCCTGGAGGCCCGAGAGGAAAGATAACTTTTGTGTGTGTGTGTGTGTGTGTGTGTGTGTGTGTGTGTGTGTGTGTGTGTGTGTGTCCTAAATTACCCAGATGGGCCTTGAATTTGTAATCTCCTGTCTCCTGTCTCAGTGCTTGGATAACAGGCTGGGCTAGAACCTGTCATTTTTTTTTTTTTTTTTTTTTTAAAGAGCCCAGTATACATCTGTGGCTCTACTCTACCCCAGGACAGTTTCACCCAAGGTGGCTGGGAACATGAGAGCCTTGGATTGGCCAGGCTGATAAGGTGACACCTCTGAGGCTATAACAAAGAGCCCTCAGCAGAAATTGATGACAGTCAAGAACACCTGCCAAAGAGATGCTTTTGCCAGAAAAGCACTTGGCAGATGCTGGGCAGAAAAACAGTTGTCCCCAAAGCTGGTCAAGTGCCCTTTCTCAGAGTCAATACTTGATATTCTGTTACTTGTTTGAGGATAAGATCTCATTCTGTGACCCCGGATGGCCCCAAACTCCCACAAATCCTCCTGCCTCAGCATTCCACGTGCTGGGTTTACAGGCATGTACTACTATAATAGCTTCAATACTTCCATCTCTCCATCCCAAGTATTAGGGCTTTAGATAAACATTGGCCAATGGAACAAGCTCTAGGGCTTCAGGGAAGGCCAGGATTACTGTGACATTTGACTTAAGCATCTTTTCATTTATGAAAACAAAGGCCAGCCATCACCCTCAGAGTCCACAAGAGCTTTGGGGCAGAACTCCAAACTAAGCTTTTCAGGGCCTATGGTGACAGCAGCCACATGTGTTGTCACCGCCCCTGAAGGAAGGAGATGTGGGGCATGAAGCTGCTGTTAGGACATCCCATATAGGTGACACTGATAGATGGCGCTGAGATCTTCAGCTGATGGCTTGCTTTTAAAGTAAGAACCGTGTAGTATAGCTTCTACAATAATAAGCACGTAGTGTGTCTTTTACAACAATAAGCACATAGTGTGTCTTCTACAGTAATAAGTGTTTGGGGGTTCTGTATTGTGTGGGTCTGTAGAAGAAAGAGGTCACACCAAGATGAAATTTTAAGGCCTGTGTGGCAGCAGGAAGGTCCAGCCTCTGATGAACTGAACTGAACCCCCAACAGCCTTATAGAGGTATATTTATTGGTTGTTTTTTTTTTTTTTTTTGAGTAAAGTATTTCCTCATGCCAATGTCTTACCTAATCTATGTCTCCCTAAAAGAAACCATCACATGCCCCTGCTACTTTAGTCCTTACTGTGTACTGTTTATAGCACACAACAACCCAAGAGCCTCAGGTGTGCCAGAAGCGTCTTGTGACCAAAAATAGGCAAAAGGCTGTGACGCCCCTTCAGAAAAACAATTCTACAAATAACAGAAAACAACCACTGTTTTCCACAAAGATTTTCATTGTTTTCCACAATAAGTCTTCAAGGTCAAAGTACTTCTAGAAAACAACTATCCATTCTGATGTTTACCCTAGATATAGTGAAAAACTATTCATTCTAATGTTTATACAGCAACTCTACTAAATTCCAACTGCAATAAGCACGCAGTATGCCCTTCATGATGGTGGAGCTTGGGGACTTGAATGGTGGTGGTGGTGGTGGTGGTGGTGGTGGGGAGGTGGCAGGAAGGACTGCTTAGTTGACTGTGAGATCCCAGGGGTAGAATAAGTGAGTCTGGCAGGGTGACAGGCGCTCAGGATGCTGAGCCAGGCACTGACCACTAGAGGGCACTGTAACAGTAGTTTCCAGACAAACCCCAAATCCTTAGGGCCCAGGCCTCACTTTCTGGCAGTCAGGCACAGGAGACTGTGGCTGGCTGCCAGGAGCTGATGACTTAAGACCCTCCTAGGAGTTCTGGGGACCAGAGGAAGGCAAAGCTTGGGCAAGAAGTTAGCCATCACCGGGGGATCTCCCAAGGTGCACACAGTCGGCAGGTAGAGACAGATGGTGGCCACCCTAAGACTTTAAGCCACAACCTCCAACAGAGAGGAAGTCCCAGTTGTGGTTGGGGGGGGGCGCTGAGTAGCCTGTCAATGGCAGTGTACAAGGGCCTGTCACTCCTTCTCCTGGCTTCTCAGGATCTGCCTTTGTAATGGAGAAGAAGCTGAGGCTGCATCCACCCTCCACCCGACCTCCCTCCCCTTCCTAAGGAGACAACAGCATAGAAAGGGTCAAACAACTTTTGGGAAGCTTATATTATCAGGCCAAAAGAGACTCAGGATGCAACCTCAAGGGACGGCTGTCTCCAATACTCTCCTCCCACTAGGGTTTCCAGCTGCACTTTGGTTCCATCTGTGTGGCAAGTTTGAAAGCAAAGTGTGTCGTCTTCCATCTTGAGCACACTTCTTTGCCTTCTTATTTGTGGGAAGGGACATACTGTGTTCCCTCTTGGCTTGAGCCTTACTTAGGGTTGTAGGGTCATTGTTTCTGTGGACCAGGTTCTCACTGAAGGATTTTGCTGGTATGTCCAGAGAAGTCCCTTCTGAGCAACTGTTGAAATTGACTTTCCAACACAAACTGTAAACAGGCAAGCTCTACTCCCTCCCTCCCTCCCTCCCTCCCTCCCTCCTCCCTCCCTCCCCTCAAGTGTAGTTTAAAACCAACTCTCTCACATAATGAGACGTTCTGGCCAACATTTATTTATTTTTCCTTCATTAGTTAAGTAGTGGTAAATTGAGATCCTTGGGGGGGGATACAGAAATGGTGGTACCCCATTTGAATATATTTTGAGCTCAAGACTTAGGCAAATTTTCATCCCATGCAAATCATCATCATTATGCAAATACGGACACCCTCATTGGCATGCAAGTGTAAATGGATGTTTGTTTTCATGATGATGGATTATCTTTCCCGTAGCAGTCCTTCAGAAATCTACACAAGGGTTTATGTTTGTTTTCTAGATGTTTCTGTAGGTTCTATAGGTTGCCAACAGGGCAACATGTGGGTCCCTCTTGCCAGGTCTAGACTCTTTCATGGAAGCCTCACTGGGGTTTTATAGTATGAATTGGTTTCACTGACTAGCAGTTATAGCCCACTACTAATGAAAGACCCCCGAAGAGGCACTTTCGTAGAGGGAGACCCACACACCCAGGAATCAGCGAGGCCACGAACTGGATGCAAAAAACAAGAGGCTTTATTGGAGACGCGGGTACCCGGGGCGACTTAGCCTTTGTGTGGCTAAGCGCCCCGAGCCAAGGGAAAGGGGTCCTTATATAGGGAAAAAGGCGCAAGCTAGGAGCAGGGATTCTATTGGATAATTCTAATGAGGCATTGTACAGAGCTATTCCCATTGGTCAATGTATATGAGGCGCTATACAGGGTTATTCAAATGAGGCAAAGTACAGAGTTATTCAAATGAGGTGAAACATAGAGTCTTTCAAATGAGGCGAAATACAGAATCATTTCTATTGGATGGTTCAAATGAGACACAGAGCCATTCCAGATCAGCATATTCTCAAGGTCTGGTGTCTGGTACAACAGACTCAATTCCCCCTCCCTCCGCGTCCAGATGGCTGACCTTGGGGGCGGAGACCTTGGGACAGAGTGTTTCTCATCGGGCGGGGGCTCAGGGTCAGGGCTCCAGGCCGGCTCACTTGGTGTTTGTTCTCGTGCCGGCCCACCTGGTGCTCGCCCTCGTGCCGGCCCACCTGGTGCTCGTTCTCGGGCCTACCCACCTGGTGCTCGTTGCTCGGCCCCAGCCCCGAGGCGCGGTGCCAGGCGGGGTGGGCCGGGGGCGCGAGCCCTGCCGGGGTGAAGGCTTGGGAGGCCCCGGCAGCTTCGGGGCAGGGGGCTCAGGGGCATTTCGAGCGGGTCTTTCACTAAGGCTAAGACTCTGCTTGTAGTTATACCAGAAAGTTCCATGCTGACTTCATGGCCTTCTGAGTGCTTGATGGAGAGCCCAGTGGCTGCTCAGAGTGAATGCATACTTCATTTTACTGCTGTGTGGCTTACTAATTGAATATACCCATTCCCGCATGTCATTAGCAATAAACATTTTCTGGACAGGGGCTGCAAAGGGCTCGGCTCTTGTCTGTTCCTTAAGAGAGTTGCTGATACCCACCTGCCCTTATCACAGAGGAATCTAAGCTTGGAGAAACTGTATAATCTCAGGGTAACATGGCTTGGGAGTGGTAGAAACATAACGGACACCCACATTCTGCATCCACAAAACTAAAGCTGTAGACACCACACCTTTAAATGTTTTATAATGTTTGTTCATTGGGGTGAGGTGTGTGTGTGTGTGTGTGTGTGTGTGTGTGTGTGTATGTATGTATGTATGTGTGCGCTCGCTTGCACATGTGTAGTGAATGTGTAGAAGTTAGAGGACAACTTGAATTCCATGCTTTACTTCTACCACGTGGGGCCTGGGAATTGAACTCACTGAGCTTGGCAGCAAGTGCTTTTAGCCATTGAGCCATCTTGCCAAGCCCCACATCACATATCTCTTAGGGATAATTTCAAGTTGGAGCCATGTATTATGCTAAGCAAAGCAGATTTCCTGTCCGGGGGACAATGGCTGGAAAGACACTCAGGAAATGTGTGAGGTGTAGTGAGTTTAGTTTTAGTCACTGTAACAGAACTGTTGGTGTGGTGCTTTGAAAAATAAAATGGCTCCCACAGGGAGTAACTTTATTGGGAGGTGTGGCCTTGTTGGAGTAAGTTTGGCCTTGTTGAAGGAAGTGATAAGTGTTGAATCCCTGCTTATTGGAAACCTGCTGCCATTGAAGTAATAAGCCAATCAAGCAAAATTAATAAATCTAGGTTTAATCTGAGCAAAGCATTCCCGGGTGACTCCAGGAGAAGAGCAAAAACCATGAGGGGAACTCACAAGGAGGGGGCTTTTAAATGCCATCTGGGGTTGGAGCCATCGATGTTGGGCTTTCTTAGGGCGGAGTCTGAAATGAGGCAACTCTTGGGGAAGGGCTGCTGCTTGGTACCCTGAGGGGGGGGGTTGGAACCTTGAGCTGGAGATTCCAAACATCAAGTATGTCATTTTGGGGGTGGGTTCTGTGATCAAGTTACACGGAGTATGACACAGCTTCTGCTGCCTTCGGATCAAGATGTAGAACTCTTAGCTCCTCCAGTACCATGTCTGCTTGCATGCCACCTGCCATGATAATGAATTAAACTTCTGAACTGTAGGATAGCCCTAATTAAATGCTTTCTTTATAAGCATTGCTGTGGTCATGGTGTCTCTTCACAGCAGTAGAAACCCTAATTAAGACAATTAGCAAAGGCAACTTAAGCCAGGAAGGATTTATTCTGGTTCATGGCTCTGGGGATAGAGTCCATCATGGTGGGGAAGGGATAGTGGTGGGAGGAGCTTGGAGCATGAAGCAGCAGGTTACCCTAAAGCAGAAAGCTCAAAGAGGTAGACTGGGTTATAAAACTCAACTCAATGGCCACGAATCAACAAGCTAGACACCACATCCACAATGCTCTACAAACTTCCAAAACAGTGTCACTAGTGGGAACAAAGTGTTCAGAGAAGTGAGCTCATGGGGATACTTCACATTCAAACCATAGCATGCAGTGTTTGTGCAGAATGTCCAGGGCACCAGAGTCCCCTCAGTAGCAACACAGTGTGACCACCAAAGTGTGTCACTGCTGGATGTGTATGGGGAGAAGAAAGGATGATGCTGAAGACAAACCTATGGGAACAATGCCCTCAGTTCAGAGAACCAGCATCCAGGACCAGAGCAAGACTGAGGCTGGGGACACTTCCTGTTCTGGATTCTGGGAGACAGAGGAGAGTAAATGACAAGTTCACCAAGGGTCCTGCTATCCGGTCTTTCCTCAGCCACTCTTTCCATCAGCCTTAGGCTCTGTCGGTTTTTGTTTCTTCAGTTGTCAACTTGACATACCAGGGAAGAGGGAAATTCAGTTAAGGAATTGGCTCCATAATATTGGTTGGTGGGGCATGATTTTGATTAATGATATTTGATGTAGTCAGGCCTAGCCCACCATGGGTGGTTCCATCCCTAAGCAGGTGATCCTAGGTTGTATAAGAAAGCAAGCTGAGCAAGCCACAGAGAGCAAACCAGTATGCAGTGTTCCTCCATTGTTTTTGCTTTGAGCTCATGCCTTGAGTTTGAGTCTCAGCTTCCCTCCATGATGGGCTATAATCTGCAAGCCAAATAAATCCTTTATACCCCTAAGTTATTATTTTTTTTTTGTTATGGTGTTCATCTCAACAACAGAAAACTAACTTAGAACAGGCTCCTCCTTTTCATTGGTCCTCACCTCTATCCATCTATCACAGGCTTAGAAGGGACAGTGATGGGGTGAGTGTCCCTCAACTCAGCTGTGTTGAGTATCTTTTCCAGGCTGAGGCTTGGAAGTCCCTCATTACTGTGTGGACATTCAATTTTGGTTGTTCTGTGTTCTTTTATCTTCTTTTGAGGACAGTAGCCTAATTTTCTTGTTGGCAAGTAACCATCTCCCCAATTTTCCAATTTTCTAGGTTAACTTTTCCTTTGAGATTGTGAGGGTTGGCAACCCTCTCTCCTTCCTGGAATTTAAATCTTGAAAACCCATCAAATAATCAAAGGGGGCACGAGTTCATTCATTCCAGAAAGGTTCAGGAAGATAACCACATGCTTTCTGCTATGGGACCTATGCAGGTGACCTTAGCAGGATGTGTCCCTCAGGCTTCCTATTGACCCCAGGAACATCTCAGAGTCCCTAATGTGGGCCACCACATCTTGGTAGTCCCTACCAAGTGGACACAGGAGAAAACACCCACTTCCTCTCCTCTCTGGGAACAGGCTGGCAGGTTTCTATGTGTCAATTAGACAATCAGCCTATGGCAAGGACTTTGTTTTTTTGAATGAGAAGGTTTCTGTGGGCTCAGGCATTCGAACACTTGAATCCCAGTTGGTGGCACTGTTGGTAGCCTTGCTGGAGGAAGCATGTCACTGTGGGTGGGCTTTGAGTGTTCATATGACTTTTTCCTTTTTTAAAAAAGTCCTATGTCCTAAATAAAAATGTCCTTATGTGCATGGGTGTCTGTTTGTACACAATGTGCATGCCTAGTGCTTTTGGAGGCAAGAGGAGGGCATTGAGTTCCCTTGGACTAGAGCTATGGACAGTTGTGAACTGTTACATGGGTGCTGAGACTTGAACCTGAGTCTTCTGGAGGATGAGCCAGTGCTCTAAATCACTTAGACATCTCTTCATACATACACACTATGTATGATTTTATTTTAAGCAGAGTGGGGCTGAGCTCTGTAGTAGTAGTAGTTGTTGTTTTTTTTCTCTTTGCCCTTTTGGGGGCCCTCCAACCAGCTCCCTAATAAATACACAGAGATTTACTCTTACTTGTGAATGCCTGGCCTTAGCTTGGCTTGATTCTAGCCAGCTTTTCTTAACTTAAATTATCCCATCTACCTTTTGCCTTTGGACTTTTATCTTTCTTTATTCTTTACACCTTTCTTTACTTTTTACTCCTGACTGGCTGTGTGGTGCCCTCCTCTCCTCCTTTTCTCACTCCTCTTCTCTCTCTCTCTCTCTCTCTCTCTCTCTCTCTCTCTCTCTCTCTCTCTCTCTCTCTCTGTGTGTGTGTGTGTGTGTCCTCTTCCTATTTATTCTCTCTGTATACCAGTCCTGCCTATTTCTCTCTCCTGCCTAGCTATTGGCTGTTCATCTATTTATTAGACCAATCAGGTGTTTAGACAGGCAAAGTAACACAGTTTCATAGAGTTAAACAAATGCAACATAAAAGAACGCAACACATTTTTTGCTTCATTAAACAAATATTCCACAGCATAAACGAATGTAATACATGCATCTTCAACTGATATTCCTCAACAGAGCTCACTGGAATAGGGACAACAGCAGAGCAGCTGGTGTCACCACCACCTTGGTGGTAGCAGCAATAGCAGCAGGGGGCAAGAGAGTGATTGAAGTATTCTGGAGAGAAGCAGGAGCAGAGCAATGAGGAGCAGAGGTGGCAGAGATAACAGGGAAAGTAGAAGTGTAGAGCCAGTGGGAAAGGAGAGAGTCCTGAGACCTGAGACCCAGGGCTGGAGAGAGAACATTTTGAAGTGGCAGAGATGGGAGATAAAGGGCCCTTCAGTGGACCTTCTAGGTCCTTAGCCTGGTTGGCTATGTGGTTTGAACCAGCCAAGGGCTGAGTTATCATTTGACATTTGGCTTGAACAACTTGATGAAAAAGAAGGGGGATGGTCTGCCTCACCTGTTAGTTTCTCTAGCGTCAATCATTCTGCAGGAGTTGCCATGCCCCAGCCTCAGAGAGGATCATGCACAGGTAGCTCAGACTGTTTAAAAGCGATCATTTGTTTGTTGTTTACAGCTCAAAGCAATTCAGCCACAGTGTGTGGAACCCGGTGAGTTCTTAACCTTTATCAATAAGTGATAATAAGCATTGATCATTGACTTTATTTTTCAAGATACAGGGAGAAGATGGTAGCCTCAAAAGGAAAATAGTGCCAGCATTCAGGAGGCAGAGGCAAAGGGAATTGCTGCAAGTTTGAGGTTAGCCTGGGTTACATGGCTTCACCTTCAAAAGTCTGAGTAGAGTCTAAGGAGCCCCTGACTAAAGCAGTGGAAGACAATGGCGTGCAACATGGAGGGTGGCTCCATCATGGGGCAGGGCAAGCGTGTGGGAAGCCTGCCAGGAGCCAGCAGGTACATGTGGAAGGGAAGGCTAAGTATGTAAGCATCCAAAGCCAGGCCAGATACCACAGAGGTACGAAGAAGGGGCACTAGATCAAGAAGAGTTCCAGGAAGCCTAAAGAAGTGGAGCCATCCTAGCGGTGGGTGTGGCAGTTAGGAGGTGAAGCTGCATGGTATAATCAATCCTGCCAGAGGGATGGAACTGAGCATCCCCTTGCCTCCTGCAGCATCCTTCCCCTTGATTCTTCTGTGGGCTCACCTAAATAGAACCTGGAGGTGAAGTGGACTTCACGCACTGATTCTCACTGCTCTACTGAGCTGCAGCCTGGTGAGTGCTAGGACACACCCCCTGCCACCCCACCCCATCCCCCAGCTAACCTGACATGGACCAGCATCCATGCTTCCGTTTGTTTTTCTTCTTCTAAGTCAGAGGCATGGTGGGATGCATATGCTTAAAGAGAAATTACCTTTCCAATCCCTGTTACTGCCCACATGTTTTGTTATTAGATAACAATTAAATAGGGAAGGAACTGTATTTATGCTCATTCATTATCAAGTGTGAGCACTGGCCCGTGGAAGCTGCATTTCCTTTTCTTACTCAGTGGAGGCCCCGATCTTTGGGGAGGTAAATGCTGTTTATTCAATAAGTTAGGCGAAGCGGTTCAAATTAGTTATTAATGGTGCTTATTAATTTGATTTCTTGGGACTCTCTGAGCATGTCTGATGTTGCTTGGGAAACAGACTTGTCCTCCATTTGTGGTCCTATGAGCTGATTTGGGAGTGAATTATTCATGGGGTTGTTTAATTTTGGGGGTGTCTGATGGGATAAAGGCTGTGCTTTATTAAAACTATCACATGTCAACTTGGACCACTAAATTCCCCTTCAGCCTTGGTGTCCTATTTGTTTTTTCTAGCTTTTCAGTTATGGGAATAGCTTTTTTAAAGGTAAGGGATTTTACAGATGTTTAGTGAGAAATATGTAGGCCTTGGAGTTGATGAAGAGAGTCTTTTGAGCATTTCCTGTGGCAGGCTCCCTGGACTGAAAGCTGCTTATGGGCAAGGACCATGCACTGTCCCTCCTTTAAAGGGCACTTGCTACATCTGAGATACTTCAGTGTGATCTATAGCTGGGATCCAGTTATAGTCTCACAAAGGGGCGGTGTCCATCTCCCCACATCAGCATCTCCCTGCTTATCATCGCACCCCCTGCCTCAGCCCATCCTGACCTATTAGCCCGCCCTTCCCATCCATCTATACCATCCCCCCAGGCCATCCTTTTCAGCAGTCCAGCCTCACCCATCTGGTCATAGCCATTCCTTGTCCGACTTTGTGCCAACACCAGTCTCTCCTCTAACTTTGACTGTTGGGCTACTGAAAAGCCCATATTCTTTCCCTCTTGTGTCCTGTGTTCCCCTGGGTTCCTTGACTAATGAAGAAACTCTCCTCCTACCGAATCTGTCATATTATATGCCCCCAACATTGTTTCCTCTCTCCCAAGTGCTTGGCAC
Source organism: Cricetulus griseus (assembly GCF_003668045.3). Classification (NCBI taxonomy): domain Eukaryota; kingdom Metazoa; phylum Chordata; class Mammalia; order Rodentia; family Cricetidae; genus Cricetulus; species Cricetulus griseus. Next base: position 107,870,026 of record NC_048597.1, on the reverse strand, counting down.
TTCTGGTTCTCTTGAGAGAGTGAGTAGGTCATCAAGCTGTCCATCAGCAAACCCAGACCGAGGGTGGAATAGGCAGGCGCCCCCTGGAGTCCTGTGGCAGAACAGCCCAGAGCAGAGAGACAGTGTGCAAGCTATGTGGATGATAAACATAAAATAGACCTTGGCATTTCTAACTTCTTTCTCTTATATTTGGAGTGTGAGGTAAGCACCATCCACCACCATGGATTTCTAGAATGTTTTGCCCCTCCCCCACAGTAGCCTCAGCCCATCACCCCTCCCCTCAGCCGGCAACCCCTGGTCTACTTCCTATCTCTACTGTTTACCTACAGGGGACTTGCATCCTAATGTTTCTCTCATAAGCCACATCTTCTGCAAGGCCAGTCTTTCCAGGCATTCAAAGCTCTGGGGGAAAGGGCATTTGGCAGTGAACCAAACATCACCTCCATCTATTTGCCAAGGAACAAGGAATAAATAAACGGACTCAGAGCTCTAAATGCATAATGAATAAAATAGCAGTAACAGGCTGACCTCGCCAGTTACCTGCTCATTCTGGTGAGAGTTCCTTTCTGTGCCTGCTGCCCGCTGTGCCTCCAATCAGGATGAGGTTTTTATACAGTGTCAGGCTCCCACCGTGTTTGCTGATGACACTTGTAAATTTGGGGAAGATGACTATGTTGGGTTAAAATGTGACTATTAAAATTCTACAATGCAGCTTTCTGGGAGAAAAAGCTGTACTTTAGCTATGGCACAAGAAATGGCTTTGATTAAAGCTCCATGAAACACATAAATATTCTGTGATTATGTGCACAGGCTGGGTCTCAACAAAGGATGGTTTACTTATGGAAAAGAAACTCCCCATAACAAGTAATCTTGCATGTTTAATAGTGGGGGCTTACAGAAATTTTGCTTAAGGGGGCTGCAAAGGTAGCTTAGCTTGCTGCCAACCCTAATGAGAAGAGTTTGATCCCTGGGACCCACATAGTGGAAGGAGAGAACCAGCTCCCAAATGTTATCATTTGACTTGCATAGGTATGTCTCCTCCCTGATACAAAAATGCAAAACAACAACAGCAAAGGGGTGATGAGATAGTTAAATGGGTAAAGGCACTTGCTGCTAAGCCTGATAGACCAGAGTTTGACCCACATGGTGACAGGTGATAACCAACTCCCACAAGTTGATCTGTGACCTTCCCACATGTGCTATATCAGGTGTGTGCCTCCACCTAACATAAATAAGTGAATAAATTAATTTTTAAAATTCTTTAAAGGATTTTACTTGATGTGGATTAACTGCTAGATATTAAAGTTACAGTTATCCACCAGAGCCCAATTCCCTCAGTGGAGTCTGTGATTATGATTTGTTTTGATTAAGATGAATGGAGGAAACAGATTTACTACATTAAGTCATGATTTTATTATTACTTTTTGAGATTTTATTTTTTATCTTATGTGTATGAGTATTTGCCTATATGTCTGTCTGTCTGTCTGTCTGTATATATGTATGTATGTATGCATGTATGTGTACCATGTAAGTGTAATGCCCAAAAAGGCAAGAAAAGGACATTGAATCCCCTGGTGCTGGAGTTACAGAGAGTTGTGAGCTGCCATGTGGGTGCTGGGAATTGAACTCAGGTCCTCTGGAAGAGTGGCCAATGCTTTTAGTAGATGATCCACCTCTCTAGTTCCTAGATCATGATTACAAAGAATCATGGTTTTACAGTCTTTTAAGAAGGTCTAGCATGCTGTTCATATTTTTTAATTCAGGGGACAGAAAGAGACTGTACTCTCATATCACACCATAATCAGCTCCAGGCAGATGAAAAGTTACCTGTGAGAAAATACAGCCACACAAATGCGGGGCATTAGCATTTCCTTGTGCAGTGAGCCTTCTTAAGGAGCTGTCATGTTATTTCTGTAGGAGGAAATAGTGGCTTCAATTAGGGGATGATGATAGACTTGGATAGAGTATATTTTGGAATCTTAATCCATATATATGGTAATTCTTGATATTCTTCATTCAATCGTTACTATAGCAATATGTGCTGTCTTAGTTACTGTTCTAGTCCTGTGAAGAGACACTGTGAACCAGAAAACTTGTAAAAGAAAGCATTTAATTGGGGGCTTGCTTACAGTTGCAGATAGTGAGTCTGTGTTCATTATGTCAGGCAGAATGGTGGCTTGCAGACAGGCATGGTGCTAGAGAAGTAACTGAGAACTTACATCTAATCTTCAAGCTAGAGGAAGAGAGAGCAAAACTGGGCTTGGTGTGGGCATTTGAAACTTAAAAGCCCATCCCCAGTGACACACCTTCTCCTACAAGGCCATACCTCCCAATTCTCCTCAAAACAGTTCCAGCAAACTGAGGATCAAACATTTAAACATATGAGCCCATGGGGGCAGTTATTATTCAACCTACCACATGTCCTGAACTCAAAAGCAGGTGTACTTTTGCCTGAGGCAAAATGCTCCACCACACAGGATGCAACTCACCTTCAGACCCCCACGCCCCAAAACATCCATCTCTAAGCCTCTGCCCTGGTTTGATTGCACAATTTCACCTGTGTGTTTGTGTTTTGGATGCTTGGTTTCTGGATGGTGATGTGTTCTTGAAGGCTGCAGAGGCCCAACTGGTGGAAACAGGACCCTGAAATTTATATTAACACCTGTCTCTGTTTTTGGTTTAGTTCCCTCTGCTTTCTGTTGGTTACCATGTGAAGAGTCTCCTCCACACCCTCCTGCCGCCATGAGCTCAGCTGTTCCATCATGCTGCTGCCTCCCCTGTGGTGGACTGAGACACTGTGAGCCCAATTAAACCCCTATTATTTACACAAAGTTGTTTGTGCCAGGCATTTGGTCACAGCGATGGAACAGTAATTAACATCACCTGTTTGGCCTGTAATTCAGCCCAGTCGATAATGGGACCTCAGCCATTGCTGTTGGCTATGCTCAATATTAGCTTTCAGCTGTCACTGATGGGGCCCTGTACTTAGCAGGCCTCCCCCTCTCTGTGGCAGTCTCTGGAGGTTGCCAGTCCATGACCCCAGATCAACAGTTCACAGGTTTCAAAGTTGATATTCCCAAGTGTCTTCTGGCTTTGTCTCTCTGTTGCAATAAGACTGCAAGGCACTTAGGGTAACCTGCTGAGATTGCTCACAAAGCTAAATGAAGGATACCAAGTCCAAAAGAACACAGAATATAGAAGTGTCCCCAAGATACACCCTGAGACGGAATACAGAGGGACAATGGTTATAGACTTACAGTCAGAAGATTCCAGGATCAGGCGACTTGGTTCTGCCCTTACTTGTCAATTATGAACATATGTAAGAGCTATGTGACTAGCCATGGAAGGCACTGGGACCACAGGATGGGCTACACTTGGCAAATCATACCTTTTCTAAAGAAGTATGCCAGCATGCTTTTCACTTGAGACCAAGGCTTTGAGAATGAGCCAACATGCTGAGTGTCTTTCCTCCTGGATAAGCAGAGGAGAGGCTCCTGGGACAGATAGCATCTTGTTTAAAGCTACACGGGATAGTAGTGGCAGAAGAAAACCTTTCTGTTTCTAGAAACAGGGAGAGCCTATGCACAGGGATGGAAAGGAGAGGCTGGTCCTGGAGCTTAAATATGTGGGAGGGAGGCGAGGGGATGCTTCAGGTAACTCATTAAAGATAACCTCAGAGGGCACCAAAATGCAGCAATGTCATATTGAGGGATGAAGACAAACTTCCTCTTGGATTAGTTTGACCAAGAGAAAGCACAACACTGGTGTCAGATGTCAGTTTATCCTCAAATCTGTCATCTGTCTATCTGTAGTTTGTAGTTACTGGCCTATTTTCTGTATGCTGCGTGGGTCTGATCTGTCTGTCCCTGGTGTGTGAGTGCGCGTGTGTTATGTGTCTGAGGTCTGTCGTGCCTGTCCCTCAAATGGCTCTGCCTGTAGTTTTGTATTTACCAAACATCACGGACAGCATGACACATGGGAAAGAAATGAGAAATCTTTACAGTAGTCTTTAGCAGAGGTTTATAGGGAGGAAGTTACATTACCGACCTCAGCTTCTGGGATCCAGGTGAGGATGTGTGGAAACAAGGAAGCGTGTTCCCAGGGTACCTCGAAGGCAAACAGGAAAATAAGCTCTTAAATTAACAGGTGGATGGATCAGGGAGGGAGAAGAAACCAAATGTACCACACAACTGGGAGGCACAACATCAGGAAGAAGTAGGCAAGGTAAACTACTGCAGAGAATCAGGGTAGGGAAGAAATGAAACCCATCCTTATAACTCACCAGCAGTGCTGGAGAGATGGCTCAGTGGTTAAGATCACTGACTGCTCTTCCAGAGGACCTGGATTTGCTTCCCAGAATGCACATAGCAGCTCACAAAAACTGTTGCTCTAGTTCCAGGGGATCCGATGCCATCATTTGGCCTCTGTAGATACTGCATGCACATGGTGCATATACACACATGTAGGCAAAACACTCACGCACATAAAATAAAACAAAAATACAGCCAGCCAGACACCTGCAATACTGGGTGATGCTTCCATCAACAAAGACTGGGAAGATGGTGCTAAGCAAGCTAAGAAGAGGAAAAATCTATTTCATGTTGATAGAGAAAGACACTTCCAACAGCAACCTCAGAGATGACAGTTAAGAACAAATAATGACTTGTGCTCTGTGATTAATTAATGAAGGAATCCTCTGCTCTTAGGAAGATGTGATGTGAGCCAGACTCACAGATGAATGGTGACAGATACCAACAACACTGAATACTTGTCGGGATTGTAGTTTTCAGTGCCAATTGGATGTCAGCACACATTCTTAGAGGAGGTCAGTTGCTGATGCAAAATGATGCTACTTGGGAGTGTGACACACATCACAGAAAAGAATGCCTCTTATGAGCCTGAAGCACTTCCAGGCTTATGGACATCCTTAGAATTCTGTCTTCTTTTATTTGTCAAATATGAGCTTCCTTCTTTCAGGTTTCTTTTTTTCCCCAGTGGGGCCCTAGTGACTGGTGGCTCTCATTGTTCGTCTTTCTCTCAGAGGAAAATGGACTCTCCCCTCTATGGGTCAGTCTGAAGGTTCTCAGAGAGCTGTGATTGCTCCCTCCCACCCCCATTATCTGCAGTCATCTACTAGACCAGCCAGCCACTGCAGCCCAGGAAAGATGGTGAATGGACAAGGTGGGTACATTCAGGCTACATGGCTGGTCAGGCTATGGTCAGACTTACAGAGAAGTTTATGGAAGGACTTGTCTATTATAATTTACACATTGCGCTTTTGCCAACAGGAGCTTGTGCAAGAAGCCTCCCTGGCCAGCCCCATGTAATACAGATGCTTATACATCTTGGGCACATCCATGTCCATCTTGGTTTAGACTCACTTATGGCTTTCAAGCTCTGTCTGCAGAGCTTGATTAGGATACAGGGTTATACAGGTAGATACTTGTGTGAACTGACCCTCCCTAAAAGCAGCCACTCATGTTGAAGAATCCCCAGCCTAGATCAGGACCTCCCAATTGTGGAGAGTTGGAATGTCACAGATCCAAAGTCATAATTATCTTGGGCTATCTTTAAACCTTCTTAAGGGCCATTTATTGCCCACCTCCATGCTTGACCTAATATCCTGTGGCTCTCAGGTATAACCTTTGAAATATATTCAGTTAGGTCCCTTACCTTCTGCCAACCAAAAAGCTAAGAAAGTCATCAGATAGCATCTGAGACCTTTTGACATGAGAGATTTCTCTGCTTTGCTGTATGTACCCTGCCTGCCTGATGGTCCCACCAATGTTGCTGAAAAATGCATTGGTAGATGACTTTCTGTTCTATTACTATTAAAAGATCATGAAAGCATTAGCCCTTAGAAACATGGCTCAAACATGTTTCAAAAATGGCTTTGAACAACCCGAAACCATTTTCCTAGACCATCATCACTCATATTTGGCACAAAATAAACTCATTGTTTTGGAGAAGGAGCTGTGTCTTGTGTTGATAGCAGACACTTGCCTGTGGTCGTAGTTGCTCTAAAAGGGATAGAGATTTGGGGCACCTGCCTGGCTTAGAGATGTTTGTGTATTCACCTTACAAGAATTGGGGAGCTTTGAATTTAGTGAGGTAGAAGTCATCAAAAATAAGTAGAAATTGCTTCTGGTGTACCACCCCCTTTCTCTGAAGTCATATTCCATCATCATGAGCCGGGGTCCCTTCCAGTTGGAGAGGAGCATCAAGGCGACATGTGTAGTGTGTGGATGTATGGTCAATCTGTGGCAGACAGAAGAATAAACCTAGAGCCCTGAGTGACGGGAGAGCTGTGGATTGCTCTGGGGGACCTGTACTAGCTGTGGCTTACTCTGGGTGTGGAGGCTGCATGACCTTGGCTTGTCTGTCATTGGAGGACATCCTGCTCCCACAAGTTTGTGTAAAGATAGTTATTTAGAGCATAAGAGGGTTGAGAAGCAGTGAACAAAACCAGTTGTTTTCTAGTCATTCATTCATTCTTGTGCTAACATTTTTTAATTGCTTAAAAATGTATTTAATTGTGTGAAACCCACAGTGCATGTGTGGCAATAAGAGAACAACTTAAGGTAGTCTCTCCTCTCCTTCCACCAGGATGTGGGTCCTGGGGTTTGAACATAGGTCCTCAGGCTTGGTCAGCAAGTGTCTTAACTCTGTGATCCATCCCATAGGCTCTGATTTTATTCTTGTTTTTGTTTGTCTTGAGACATGCCCCTAGTGACCTGTTGGTTGTAGCTAAGTCCCCTGCCACTCCACTGTGCTTCTCACTAGTCCCACATGACACTATCATATCTTGAGTCCATCAAAGGATGTGCCCATGGATGAGTCAGAACCCTGAATCCACCCCTTCCCATCCAAATCCCAATTGGTGACCACGCACATTCTGACTTGCTTTGAGACTCCCCAAAGCCAGTCATTTTCCAGCTCAATGTTGAAGCAGTACAGGCAAGGGAGTTAGAGAGAAGCCTCATGCTGGTTGAATTAAGAACTGTGCAACTGTGGCCAAGTGCCTTAAACCCCAGAGCCCCTGTTCCTAGACCACTGAAGCATATAGAGCATTTACCACTCAGCTCATTGAGCTGTTAGACTACAAGCCAAGGATGCTGGTGAACATGTTCTGAGTGGCTCCCAGCATAAAGCAAGCAATTGGGAAGAGAGCAATGGTTAGTGTGAGTTTTCTCCCGGGATGGGAATGCATTTTACAAAACTGTGTTTTTCTTCCATCTGGGTCTCTGTCTGACTCTAGATATAGGTTACTGGGCTTGTGCCAGGTCAAAGGTAGCATGGGTTTTCATAGCATAGTGCTAAATTTTCTCTGTGGGGAATGGGCTGGTAAGTGAACCTGTTGCTCATCCAGGAAGCCAGAGCACTGGTCCCAACCCATAAATTAACTCATCCTGAAGTTGGAGTTGGAAATAAGAATCTTGATTATTTTGTTGTTGTTTTTGCTGCTCTTAAAGTCTCTCTCTCTTTCTCTCTCTCTCTCTCTCTCTCTCTCTCTCTCTCTCTCTCTCTCTCTCTCTCTCTCTCTCTCTCCATAAAAGATGCTAAGATTTGGAAAAGGAACAGACACCTTCTGTTTTGCATCTTCTCCGTGAGAGGGGCGGCAGGTGTGGGCTGGCTGCTGAGTCCTCGTTTCCCGTTTCCTTGAGCAGTTGGGAAATGCTGACTGGGCTGTAAGCCTCTCCGTTGCACATTTTCAGAGTTTGTACTTGAGTCGTTGTTCGTTGCACCTCCAAGTTCAAGTTGAGTGTCAGACGTGCCATTTTAAAACAGTGTTGCTGGGGTGTTTACATAATTGCAGTGTGGCAGGAAGTTGTGGAGATTCACATGGCTGTGATCAGGACAGGGTGAGTGTCCTGGCATCAAGTGACTCTTAATCACAGAGGAAACCTTAGCTCCCCCTACAGGTGCACCCTCCCCAATGTATCCTCCTGCAAATCTGCTTCTGTGGGTTCTGTCTTTATGTCAGGGGTGCTCAAAACCAGAGCAGCTGAGGTTGAGGACTAGCAAACACACACTGTTGATGTAGCAACTGACTTAGTGAGCTGGGCCTGGGAGCTCAGGTCTTAATCATGGTGCTAGGGTGTCTGAGGCAGGAGGATTGCTATCAGTTTAAGGCCAGGTTGCCTACATAGTGAGTTTCAGACTAACCCGAGTGACAGGATATGTGTCATGTCATTATCCCTTCCTATAATGTCTCCTCTCTGCCTTCTGTCTGTGACATTAGGTGAGTCCCCTCTGCCACATCTCTCATTCTCTGCAGCAGTACATCCACCATGACTTTTGCTTCACCATGGGCCCAGAATCAAAGCAGCTGAGGGCTGTGAACTGAACCCTCTGAATCTAGGAACCAAAATAAATCAGGTCAATCTGAAATTTTTCCACCCCAGATTTTGGTCACAGATATTCAAAACTGATACACACACACACACACACACACACACACACACACACACACACACACACACACACACACCTCCCTGCCTCAGTTTCCTCTCAGAGAAACAAGAGGCTTGATGAACTCAACCTCGGGCTTGGGTGCATTATACTTTCAACAAGTTCGACAATTGTCCTCCTAAGAGACAGTAGCTGCACAATAGCAGAAGAAACACAACGTTGGCTCAGACAGTCTGAGAGAGCCATGGCAGTGGGAAAGAGGCATCAGACATTTATTAATTCAGTTTAGAAGTGCATAGAAGGCCTGCATTGCTCTGATCTAAACAAAACAAAACAAGCAAGCAAACAAACAAAAAACAGAGCTATCAATGAAAAAGACAAAGCCTGATTTGAGATCCTGGACTACTGGAGAGACGCATAATCAGAATTAATAGTGCTGGTTCCTGTTAGTAAATCCAACCCAGGGTTTAGACAGTACAAGATGAGAGCAGTTATTTAAACATCATATCGCCAGGGGATGTTTGTAATGAGGTGTATTCAGCCAAGACCTCGAGGAAATGAATAAACCATAGAGGTATATCTGATGGAATGGTTTTCCTTGCAGAGGGAACTGTTTACTCCAAGGCCACATGTTGCCAATAAGGCTGGGTTGGAAGCAGTTCTGTGTGCAGGGACATTGATCATGGTCACACAGCCTTGTAGAGCATTGTCAAGAACTCCAGCTTTTCATGGAGAGGGCCAAGCAGCCTGGGAGGCTTTAGGGATGAGGAATAATATCGAGTCTGGTTTGTATTTTCTTGTGTGTGTGTGTGTGTGTGTGTGTGTGTGTGTGTGTGTTCATGTGTGCAGGTATCCCCATGCATATGGAGATGAATGAGTAGCCTCAGTTGTCATTCCTCAGGCACCATCCTCCTTGTCTATTGAGACAGAGTCTCTACTGTGCTGGACCTCACCAAATAGGCCAGGCTGACTGGCCAGTGGCCCCTAAGGACCTACCTGTCTCCCCCTTACCAGTACTGGGATTACAAGCATATGCCATCACACCCACCATGCCTTCCTAGTAAACCCTGGGGATTTAACTCTGGTTCTTGTGCTTTTAAGGTAATTGCTTTACCAACTGCTTTCTCTTTAGCCCCCCCCATCATGATTTATGTTCCCCAAACTCCTCCCCTCATTATTTATATTCCTCAAACTACTCTATCCAATGTGGATACAGAAGCCCAACTGTGAGGAGAGACAATGAGTAATTTATCTTCTGTTTTGAGGACTCAACTCATGGTGGATTTCTCAGAGTGAGATGTGTGTGTGGAGACAGAGGTGACTCACATTATTCTGGGAATGAGGTAACACAGGTACCACACTGGCTGCCAGCCCTTCCATCCTAACCTCTGTCTTCTGTGACTCTCCCCTGTGACAAACATCTACATCACAAGAGCACTGGAGACTCATAGAAGCACAGCCCCTTTCTCTTTTCCTCCCTCGAAGTCAGCCTCTATTCCAGTTGGGGACGTGTGTGACCCAGAGACACCAGCCAAACTGGGAACTTCCGAAGGCTGATTTTGGAGAGAGTTTGAAAATATTTGCTAAATGTGTATACTGAAGCACAGACTTCTCATAATGGAACTTTCCAAAATTATTTCCAAAGTAGTTTCCCCTCCAGGAATGCCAGATTCAAAGAAAAAGAAAAAGAAAAAAACAACAGCTTGGATTCTGGTTCATTTAAAACACACAGTCCGACAACAGACAGACACAAGTAGCCACTTGTAGATCAAACTGGAAATGATGCACAGGAAGTTCCAATGTGACCTTGTAAGGCTGTGTTTTACAAAGGCGGCCAGAGGGAAGTCTAGGCCTCCTATCCTGCTTATATGTACAACAGTGATTTCTGGAGTTCCAAGATTCTCTGTTCTAATTAGTCATTGTCAAAAACCTTAGCCCCAATCCCTGTCAGACAAATCCCTGAAATCCAGGGCAGTCTGCAGCACCTCCCACACTCCCTATGTTGAGTCTTTTTCTTCTGCCATGATTTCAGCCCCCACCCCTTTCATGTTTCACAGATGCTGGAGAGTAGGTGCCATAGGCCTAATATGTGTCCCCCCCCCAATTCATGTGTGGTATCACTGCCTCCAGTAGAATGGCATCAAGAGAGGCCTTGGGGAGGTGGTGGGGTCACCGGGAGGAACCCTCACCAGTGGGATTAATGTATTTGTGAAAGACAACCCCAGGATCTTCCTGGCCTCTCCCAGCGTGTGAGGTTTCTGTAAACAGGTGGCCCATGGGACCAGCTCTTTTTTCATTGGAGTAATCTGTATTATAAAGAGCAGTAGTGGCCCACACCCTTTGAAAGTCATTAGTTGCTTGGCAGATTCAAAGAATTCATTTCAGGTGTGGATAAACTTAAAGAAATAATTCAAATAACTTTTATGATGACTTTTTTCTTTCAAAAAAATCCTTATGGCTGTTTTCTGTATTTTAAACTCATTTCCAACCTCCTCTCCCACATACCCCTCCCTAATCTCCATCAGTCCTTCTGTCTATCCTCTTTGTTTCCTGACAATTTCACTTTTACCTTCATTCAACTTATGCACATATGGTTTTATGTGACTATATGAAATCTAGGGAACCATGATAGAGAGAAAACAGGTGGTATTTGCCTAAGACTGGCTTGGTTCACTCAGTTTGATTATCTTCAGTTGCTTCCATTTCTTGCAAATGGTATGATTTCAATCTTCTTTATGGCCAAATATAATCCCATTGTAGGTATAAACGTTTTCTGTATCCGTTGTCCTGTTGGTGGACACTTACGCTGTTTCCTTGCCTTAGCCATTATGAGTGGGGCGCAGACAATACTGACCTTCAAGCATCCATGACTTAGGGTCCTTGAGGTAAATACCCACGAGCGAGCAGTTTCATGGTATATTTTTAGTAGTAAAGACCCTTCTGCCATTCCATAGGCCCAGACACAGGGTTTCCATAATTTTCATTGACTTGGTTACTTCATTTACTCAGGTGAGGTGGTGAGAAACCTTTGCAGTTTTTTAAATAAATATATAATTTGACTAAGGGAAGTGCTGCAGTGCATATGATGGTTATGGCTGATGTTGGTCCATTTGTTCCCTGAGACGGAAAGCAGGTGCCTGAACTGCCACATGCTACCACTAGGAGCCACTGCAGGCCCACCAATATACCCAGTGCTGCACCTGCTGCCTCTGGCCAAGCCATCTGTGTGCCCCGGACTCTCAGTGAAGAACAGCTGTGCTCTCCAGATGTGCAAAGTGAAATAGTTGACACAGCCACCCCTCCTTGGCACTTCCCAACCTCTGCATCCATTAAAATAATAATACCAATAATGACATAGACCTCATGTTGCCTTTTTTTTAATGTGAGGAAATAGTTAAATTATCTCTTATACTTCCTTCCTTATAAGCAACCGTAGTGTAGTTATTGCCTCCAGATTGAAATGATCTCTCCTGGAAGGAGGTAGAAAGCTCACACAAGTCACAAGGACATTACAAGACCTAGGAGGTTGTCCTTCCAGAGGTTGATGACAACTGCTGGGGGTTGGGGGGGGTATGGAGAGTCGCTGTTCTACAGGTTGTATGAGAAAACTCTCACAATTCTGACTTGGGGTTGTTGCTTCTGCTTTGTAATGATGCATTTCCATGAGTCAAGCATGCTTCTAAAAGCAATCCCAGCAAATACACCGATCACCAAGCAAGCCAGTCTTGGATGGAATCATTTCTGTGGTCTGCCACTGGTACCCTATCTGGGGTGAATGGATCCTTGTACCCCTAAGAGAAGTCACACACATCAGTTGCAGTACCTCTTGATCACTGCTTCTATTTTTATTTTCGGACCTAGAGAACTCACTGGTGAGTGAGTCATTAGTCACTAGTCACTTTTTCCTAAGACTGATGTTGCTTAGCATGTTGCTTGTCTGATGTGACAGACAAGTAAAATTGGAGTTTACAAGCTGTGTTGAATCACATTGGATGAATCCCATATTGATTGGCTTAAGTGCCAAGCAAACCCAGGCCTTGTGATAAACTGAAAAGCTGGTGTGGACTGGCTAGAGTTTTCCTGAAGATATGTATGTAACTGTGTAGGTGGGGCCATCCTGACTTTGAGTGATAGGTCCCAGCCAAATAAGGGGCCAGCCAGGTATATCCTTACCATTCCATCCCAAATCTCACCCGGAGGTCAACCCTGTACAGGAAGTCAATGAAGCTGGAGAGCCCCTGTACTAACTTGGCTTGTGCTAAGTAACATATTGGGTCCCTCTAAGTGAGAACTACCCCAAGCCTCATTACTTCAATATTCCCAGAAGCTCTTTCAGTCACTCCAAATTGGGCTATAGAAAATACCTCAGAGTAACACACCAGTGAATGACCATGACCACAACATAGCATGCTGACAGTGCCTTTGATGTCAGAAACTCACAAATTAGTGGCTGGAATTCCCTCACTTTGTGGCCATTAAGCCTTCCTCAGAGGCAGGATTAACTCTGAATATCCATTTCATAAATGATTTTTGATGTGGGGATGAGAACGAGAGGGAATTTTGCATTGTGGCAAGTTTGTGTGCATGCTAGGTTATGAGATCTCCCCCAAAGCAGGCAGCCTTTCAGGCCCATTAGAAGATTTGATTTTTGAATGGACAAAAGAAACCAAGCCATTTGGGTGCTTAATCAGGGAAGCAAATTGATTCTTTCAACTCATGTCAAATGTTGGACTCATTATGAGATCGTGGCTCAGGCCTCCTTAGTGTCGGTGTTCATCTGTGCTTGTGACCCATTGACTGGATGAATGGCAGCTCCTGTCTTATTCTGGGAAGGCTAGGCTTTGGCTGATCTCGTAGTTCCTTCATGCTGGCTGAGTGCTCACAGAAGGTAGTCCAGCTCCAGCCCTCAGCTTGCAAAGTATCTGTCCCAGCTTCATGGAGGAGTTAAACACTCCAAACAGGCTTGTTGACTGCTGACAATTAAATGACACTCTACCAAACACACTCCCCAGTGTCAGTTGAACTCCTGAGTGTGTCAGCTCCACTTTCCATTCTCCATGGTCCCTGAAAACAACAGTAGCCAGTGTGTGACCCCCAGGGAAGCATACCACCTACTTATTGGTTATTGTCAGAAAGGACAGAGACCAAAAATGAGAGAAAGTAAATGAGAATGCAAGACTCTGAGGATAAAAAGAATTAAGTTACCTCTGCTAGGGCCAGCAAACCCTGCATTCAGGGCACTCTGACAAGATGCATGGACCCTCTGGTTATCTTTGTGTGGGGAGTGCACAACATACTACCTCTAAGCCTTCCAAAATGAACATTCCATCTCATTTCTTGCCATCCAGGGAGCCACCACTTGCTTGTTGCCAAATGGGATCACGTTGGATCCATCTCATATTGATCGACATATGTGCCAAGCAAACACAGACTTTGTGATAAAATAAAAAGCCGCAGTGGTCTCCCTGCATTCAGTTGGAAACTTTGGGAAGAACAGCAAGGTTGAAGGTCACCCTGAGGTGTCCTGAGCTCCATTTGAGAGCCACATACAACCTCATGCCTTCAGGCTTTGGACCTAGTCACATGACACCTTAAGATGTGGCATGGCTCTCTAGCCAGTAGAAGCCACTTTCAAGGGGACATAGACAGTTTGTGTCACAGACTTAGGGACAAATGGAAAGTGCTGGTGGATTTTGGACAACATTCTTGCCATGCCAACCACCCAAGAGGAGAGAATCTTTACCTTGTCAGTCAGGTCTTCAATGGCAGGAAGCAGGGTTGTTACAGGCAGTCCTGCACATGAGCCGGGGAGACTTCCTGCTCTGATCTGGGAGTCAATACCTGATAGGTAATGGAGCCCAGTGCTATGCTCACTTAGGGGCCATGTGAGAAATCTCAAACACCCTGGAGTCCTGGGAGGATGTAAGTGGGAGAGGAGCAGAAGGAGAACCCAATACAGTGTATACTGGAGCACGGTCACTGGGAAGAATGGAGGATTGTGGGGCCACCACATAATTGGTTTCCTGCAAAATTCCCTTGCAGATGGCAGAAGGCTTTGCATCCCTGGTATCTGTGCTTGGCTGCAGGCTCAAGGGGGCACCACCAGCCTACAACAGCCAGAGCTGCTTCAACAGTTTCCATAGTAGGTGCAGAGTGGAGAGCTGCAGGTGACTGTTGGCTGTCTCAACTTAGTGGAGATCTTCGGTACCTGTGCTCATAGCTTCGAAGTCCAGTCACCTAAGTGCTGGGAAGGACTGAGTGACAGAGGGCCAGGACCTGCCCCCACCTTCATAGGCACTCTCTCCAGAGGGCAGTGTGTCCCCTGGCTGCTGTCTCTGCTCATGAAAGAGGCCATGGGTTGATCTGTCTCTGACTGATTTCATGACCACATCATGAAGTTTGGGAAGTTGTAAAGAAAACGGAAGTTCAGGGGCATGTGGCTGCCTTTTCCGGGGCTCCTGGTGCCAGTTACAATTTAGAATTTCCCATGCTTCTGAAACTGATGGAACTTAATTTCAAAGGAGACATGGCTGAAGGAAGGAGTGTATGTGGCAGTAAAAATATCAATAAGGTAAAAACTGAGAGTGAATTCCAGCTAGATACTGCACTTTGCATGGAAAGGCAAGCCCTCAGCATTTTACTTCACCCCACACCCTGCTGTGGACTGAACCCTCATGCATGCTAGGCAAGCACAATATTTATCACTGAGCTATGCCATTTTGAAATGAATAACTGGTATTGCCCAAAGGATGCTTCACTATGGTCCTCACCTGAGTTTCTCCTTGTGTCATTAGAAGGATGGAGGGAGTATGACTCAGCCTGACATGTCGTGGTATCAAGTGTCTGTAGTGTCCTCATGCTCAAAATGGCGCAAGTACATTCAACAGTGGACTTTCACCACAGGGCGTGGGAATCCAGCCTCCTTGCAATCTTTACCAGCTCTGGGACATAGCTGGTATTCCTTTAAACTGACCGGAGAATGTTGTCTTTCTGTAAACCGGCAAGCCTGCCTTGTGTGAAGCTCCTCACACTCAGCTTGAACAGTGCTATTTAGTCATCGGTAGAATTTGATTTATAGCCTTGCAGATGAAACACATATTCTTGGAGGAAAGCACAGTTGTGACAGTTGATTTGAGAGTAACAGGGCAAGTGGTCTGATAGGAAGGGTCCCTCTGGCATTGGGCTGCAGCCGAGGACCTGGCAGGTTGCCATGAATGCCTGCAGGTCTTCCTAAGGGATGGCTCTCCCACCATTAGCTGTGCTAATTGCCTGCAGAGGAGTGGTCACACGCCTTCCAATAGCTCCATGAGGAGAGCTGGAGGGGGAGCCGTTCTTATCTCTTATTTTAGTCACTCTTGATGTTTGCACAGTTTGAATAAAGATTTGTCCAGATAACCATGTAATATGATGAAGAAATTCCAGGCAGCAGTTAGAAGCTTTTAACTTAGGGACATAGATAGAGAAGCCTGTACAGTGTTATACCTAAAAGAGTCACCTGCTGCTTACAATTCAGGGACAAAATGATTTAGAAAATAAAGTCAAGTCAAGTCATTTTTAATAAAAAAAACAGAAACCATTAACTTCTAGGAAATGAACTCAAGGATTGTCTTAAAAATAGAGTTGGGGGTCTGGAGAGATGGTTCAGTGGTTAAAAGCTCTGGCTGCTCTAGCAGAGGACCCAAGTTCAATTCCCAGTGTCAACATAGTGGCTCATCACTGTTTATAACTCCAGTTGCAGGGGATTTGGCCTCATCTGGTCTCTGTGGGTGCTGTCCATACATGATACATACATGCTGGCAAAGCACTCACATACACAACATAAATCTTTTTAAAAATATCTTTGAATATATACAACTGGGTCTGCCACTGAGGAATAAGGGTGAAGCTTGGTTAGACAGGAAGGGCTCACTCACTCAAAGAACTGTGTGGCAGGGATGAAGCCTCAGTTTTCCCTACCTGTCAGGGAAAGAAAGAAGTGATACAGACTGATGGCTCTTGGCGTACATTCAACCACAGTGGCCTCGGTGTGGCCTGGAATTTGTCAGCAAGGCAGCCTGGAGTGTCACCTGCCTCCAGCTCATGGACTTCAAGGATGGGCACTGCAGTCATTTCAACTGGCTTTCCAGCCAAGGCTGGAGATGGCTCATGTCAGAGTCTTGGGGTAGGTAGACTCCCAGGTTCTTTGCATCATCAACTCTGCAAAGTTTAGAAATCACACACACACACACACACACACACACACACACACACACACACACAGAGAGAGAGAGAGAGAGAGAGAGAGAGAGAGAGAGAGAGAGAGAGAGAGAGAGAGAGAGAACTTAAGAACTAAACAAAGACGAAAATTAAGAAAGACACAGAGAACAAAGAGGAAGCTGGCATCCCAAGGATATACAGACTTTAAGAGAACATCCCCAGGGCCCCTCTGATGATCATCCTTGGAAATCAGGAAGCTGAAAACACTTAAAGCCAGGGGTTATTCTTTTGTAGTTCCCTGAAATGGATTGCCCCCTTAGCCAGATTCCTAGTCCTGTGATTTTTAATCTTGTCATAGGTTTAGAGTCACCATGGAGACACACCTATGGGTGTTGCCACAAAGTTTTACCAGGGATGGGCTAGGACCCTGGATGGAACACAAAGGAGAAAGTGAGCTGGGCACCAGCATCCATCTCTCATCCTGTTTCCTGACTGTAGATGCCATGTGGTTTGGCTTCAGTTGCCTTGATAAAACACAGATCAAAGGCAACCTGGGAAGAAAGGGTTTGTTTGATTTTACTGTTTAAATCCATCACGGAGGGAAGTCAGGGCAGGAACCT